>NC_136072.1:736523678-736746178 GCF_964261635.1 Lissotriton helveticus | reverse complement strand
CCCGGTTATCGAACCGGGCAGCTAACCGGCAGCGTAACGGGAGTCCGCCATCTTGTGTTTTTGGAGCGTCCCGTTCGCGTACCGGGTAGCGTCCCGGTAAGCGTAACAAGGGGAAAACCAAGAGAAACAGTAAAAAAAAAATTAAGGGAATAGATTTCCAGCAAACTTGGCAAAATTGTAGGGACTGTTTGTTTGATGTGCCTTTGCAAGGCCTCAAGATATGTGCACGTGTGGATTTTGTCTAATTAAGGTTAAAAAAATATATATATCTGTAAGCGTGCTCCGGCACGCTTACGTTACGGGTTTTGTTTGCGCTGCAGAGCCGATACGTCACGGTTATGCGACGCGTCATGAGGCGTCTCACGTAGCTACGTGATACGTCACGTAATAAAGAATATATTTTACAGCTATAGATATTAGCTTTTAAAAAACCAATGAAATTCACTGAAAAAACCATAGGTTATAGACCATATATAGTTAGGAATTTGCATTTACAAAACCTTGAAAATTCACTGAAAAAACATCACTGATGAAATCACTGAAGACAATTCAAATGACATCACTGATCACATCATCCAGTGATTGTGAGTGTTTTCTGAAAGTTACTGAGTCTTAAACATATATACTAAGGTAAGTTTCTGCGGAAGTATCTGTATGGGTAAGTGAGTGGGTGTGTAAGTGGTGTATAGAAGAGTGACTGGGTATATAAGCTACTGTATACATGGGATAATGGGTATGTACGTTTTTGTATAGGTGAGCTAGTGGGTGGGTCAGTGCTTGTATGAGTAAGTGAAAGGCTGTATGAGAATCTGTATAGTTGACTGAGTTGGTGTATCAGTGGTTGGAAATGGTGAATCGGAGGGTGCATGAGTGGCTGAATGAGTGTTTGAGCAATTAAATAAGTATCTGAATAGGCAAGTGAGAGGGTACATGAGTGACTGTCTTGTGCATCAATAGGTGTGTAAGTGGGTATATGGGGTGAGTGAGTGAGTGTATGAGTGGCTATATGGGTGAGGAAATGTATTGGTGAGTAAGTGATTGTAAGAGAGGCAGTATGGGAATGTATGTGAGTTTCTCAATCACTGTATAGTTGCGTGAGTATATGTATGAATATATATATATATATATGTATATATATATATATATATATATATATATATATATATATATATATATATATATATATATATTACCTACTGGCGGTCGCCAGTAGGTATATATAGTTAGGATTTTTTCTCTATGGGTTTTTTGAAAATTCTATGTCTAATAACTTTGGCGTTTGTGGACGGAATTGGCTGAAATTTTCAGGAAAATGGCACATTTTGTTTCTGAGCAGCCCTTGAAAATTTGGGGGGGGTTCGTCCAGTGGGGGCCGAGAAAAAAGGGGGGTCCCAAAACGTGTTTTTAACATTGAGTTTTCCATAGGGCGGTTGGCCTCACTTTTAGCCCGAACGGCTGAATGGATTTGCACGAAACTTGGCAAAATTGTAGGGACTGGTAGCCCGATGTGCCTTTTGTAGGTCTCAATATATGTGCTCCAGTGGATTTTGAGAAATTAACGTTTAAAAAAAGATATATATCTGTAACAGCGGACCGGGCAGCGGCCCAGGACGCGTACTTTTCGCGCAACGGAGCTTTGTGAAGCGAAGCTGATTGGTTCTCTGGCGTCTGTCAACATTCCAAACAGTCCGTAGCGGCCGCCATCTTGTCTCTCGGTAGGATCGAGAGACAAGAGGAGGCCAAAGCGAAGGGGCAAATGACCATAAGGGGGAATAGTAGATCCTCGCTGACCCCCTAGGTTTGATGTGGAGGTTTTAAAAGGGCCCCGCGGGGCAAAAAAAAAAAATAATAATAATAATCGAACGGCTGAATGGATTTGCACGAAACTTGGCAAAATTGTAGGGACTGGTAGCCCGATGTGCCTTTGCTAGGTCTCAATATATGTGCTCCAGTGGATTTTGAGAAATTAACGTTCAAAAAAAGATATATATCTGTAACAGCGCTCCGCTTCGCGTAACGGAGGTTTGCGAAGCTGATTGGTCATTCTGTCACTGGGCTATAGTTGGGCTACATCTGGCTGATATTTGGGCTACATTTGTTTTTTTGTGTGTCTGGCGGCCATCTTTGGGCTACATTGGGCTACATTGGGCTTCATTGGGCTACATTCGGCTAATTAGCAAATAGCTCATCGCAAACTAGGAATGGTAAAGAATCGCTATTTATTCCTTAAAGTTCGCTATTTAGGAAATGCAAAAAACTTTGATGATATATATGGCGGTTCATCTCTAACAAGATAAGAAGCATAGGGATACATTTATGATGACTGGCGCATCACCAGGGATGTGTTAGTCATTCTGTGCCGCTGTTCCGTCACCTATGGTGTGCTGCATTTACAATGCGGCGCATCATGGGGCAAAAACAGCACAGATGCGTGATGTATCTGTGCCGTAAAGGTGGCGCATTGCTGGAGTTGTATCGCAAGTGTGATGAAGCTCCAGCAAGGGTCAGGGGTGCCCCTGTCGCAGGGTTTCTGTTCTCACACAGAACTGTGGACAGAGGATTGGAACCTCGGCGAATGCATTGCTGGAGTTGTATCGCAAGTGTAATGAAGCTCCAGCAAGGGTCGGGGGTGCCCCTGTCGCAGGGTTTCTGTTCTCACACAGAACTGTGGACAGAGGATTGGAACCTCGGCGAATTAGGGTGTCCCAAAACTCACGTTAGTAATCAAAAACTCCTTAGCAAGCTAGGTACAGTGTCACATTGGATATAACAAACTCTCAATGTTTAGACAATCCAGAATATGAACTTATAGTACCTCAGGATACGTGGAACTCATGAACAGTCGGTCGTTATAGATTTCTTAGAAACCAGAAAATGGAGTTAAGAAGAACAGATGTGTATTTGAAATGTTTATTTACTAATGCCGTCTTCTCAGGCGTAGTACCTTAGATAATAAAAGTACACATATTATCAGTAGCAAAATTACCAGCATAGTTACTAGTACATAAAAAGTGAATGGTGATAGTATGTTAACATGCTGTAAATGAATAAGAGTTAGCAACACTTATAAGCAGCCGCGGGCCGTGGAGGGAGTTACGGTGAGGCAGGGAGGCGGGGAGGGGGAGAAGCAGGGTGGAGAATACAAGTACACATATTATCAGTAGCAAAATTACCAGCATAGTTACTAGTACATAAAAAGCGAATGGTGACAGTATGTTAACATGCTGTAAATGAATAAGAGTTAGCAACACTTATAAGCAGCCGCGGGCCGTGGAGGGAGTTACGGTGGGGCAGGGAGGCGGGGAGGGGGAGGGGCAAGGTAGAGAGGGCTCCACCCTGCTTCTCCCCCTCCCCGCCTCCCTGCCTCACCGTAACTCCCTCCACGGCCAGCGGCTGCTTATATCTCACCCTCCCTAATACACATATTATATTATTTGCTAAGAAGGTCTCTTTGTGTTGGTTTAGGGCGTGCCCATACTTTAGTGTCTTAGATTTGAAGGAATCACATCAGCATACACCAGCTCTCTCTTCATGTGAACCGCATCAACTGTTGTGTATGTGTGTTCGGCAAAGCAATATAAAACCCGCCTCATGCCCAGAATTGGCAGAAGTTGCACTTATGTTATGAGTATGAAGTCGTGGAGATCAGACCTCATAACAATTCTGTATCGTGTTGTTCTTGAAACTTTAGCACTCGCTGTACAGATATAGTTTAACAAGTAAAGCAGATAGTAGACCAATAACATATTATTCTCATGTAAACCACGATGAACTACTAGGTGGAAAGCTAAAGCAACAACTAAGTGTCGTGTGCAGAAGTTGCAAAAAAGGAAAAATGGCGTTTAAACCGGTAATGAGCCCATGCTAACTTAACACGGTGTAAAGATATCCAGGACCTAGATGACACCTCCTCATGATCCGGAAACGAACTGAATAAGATAATAGAAGTGCCATCTCATGAGAGCAGATTGCAAGTTTATATGTGGACGGTCCGCAAGGTAAAGCATTAAAAACTAGGAAAATTTAATGCTAAAGAAAAATAAAACAGCCAAGTACTTTATCGAGTCTTAAGCCAATAGGCAAGGTAAATAATAAAAACTTGACAAATAAGTTAATGAATTGTCAATGAAATGCTAGTACTCAGCATATCAAACATGAAAAAGGTCTGTGACATAACTGTGTATGCAAAATAAGCTGCAACAGCCTCCAATAGGAAGTCACCGTCTTCATCCGAAAACAGTTCAGCCATCCAATTTAAAAGCGGAAAAGAACATACGTGCTCTCCCAGCACCGGATCCTCTATCACCATCAGAGGACAGCTCGGTGGGTTTTCAAGAAAGCTCTGTTCCAAGAAAGACTGTGCTGCCGCCAGTAAATTCCAGGGACCAAGTAGTCCATGCATCAATGCCACAGCCATAATCCTTTCGCCAGGACAAACCAACTTGTGAGTAATGATAGGAGTCATCAGCTGATTAAAGTCGACGTCAGGAGAAACCGGTCCGCAGAGACACAAATCAATGGCCCAATCGAAATCACAGGTCAGGCAGTGAAATACAGGCTGGATACAGGTGAAGTAGGAGAACCGAAAAGATAATCCATATGCCGTGCTTAATATCGCCAACGGCATTGTGCCATAATATTCTAGCATGCGATTGCGGAACAGTGTCAGCAGCTGCAGGGTCGGAGGTTGCATAGGAGGGACATCCATATTTAAAAATGTAAAAAAGCACAATAGCGTCCGCTGGTAATGCAAGTAAAAATGCCAATCCACGAACCAGAGTGCAGAAAATACAATGAAAGGAAGCAGGGATGACTCCAAAGATTTTCTCAAATGAAGTCACGAGGCCACTGGTAACAACTTTAAAAAAGTGTGTCAGGGACTTTGTGGAGGATGCGTTAAAGATAGTCGGAAACATGTTGCTGAAATTGAAAGGCAAATCTTAATTGAAAAGGGTGTGCACCTCTGTACGGGTGTTCGCTATGTGAAGTACGAAAGTTTCACGGGCCGAACTCAAGGCCACCTCTCTCTGAGACAAAAGAGCTCTTATTCTTGCCATGCCGTTGAAACGTGTCCCAAGGTTGGTATTTGTGGCCAGATTGAAAACTCCCTATGTTCATGTGTGGGAGGAAATAGAACATTTCTGCAGCAAATAACCCGTTCACTTACTGTTACGATAAAAGGAATACTTTTAATTAACTCAGAACAATCTTCATTATTGAGCATCAAATAACTACCATTTTCCAACAACTTGAACGTGGGGATGATAGCAGGAACTGGCGTGCCTTGCAACACGCAAGCCATATTTGGTCGGTGTTTGTTGCATGAACCGTGTAACTGTATGTGCCTACACATTAGTGAATGATCTGGCGTCTCAGTGCATTCCTCTCCATTCAGATAAACTTCTTGATCATCTTTGAAACATCTGTATGTGTATGGAAGCGACCAGACCTCATGAAGAAAAGCACTACCTAAAGGTTCATAACGACCTATTGGTATATATTTCATACAATTTGAAAGCGTATATAAAGCAAAAGGCAGCGTTATTAAACCGTGGATAAGGCATGTTGTCAAAAAACCCGCAATCCTCTGCTGATGATGTCACTGAGCATGTCATGAATGATGTAATATGTGACATCATCAGCAGTGGATTACGGGTAATAGTATCTCTAGTTTACTCCCCTATAGCTGTCTTTATTTTAACATAAGTGTGTGTTTCCCTCCCTTATACTTACTGTTTTTGGTTCGCTTCCAGTTCGCGTACCGGCGAGCGAACTAGGAAGCGAACTAAGAGAAATAGAGGTTGGCACAGTTCCAAATATTGTACCAATTTTTTAATAACGGGGAGGTAGTTCTGAAAAGAACTTTTTTTTTTATTTTTCTGAACATTTTTTTACTGTTTTTGAATTTTTCGGAACAGTTTTATATTTTTTGGGGTTTTTCTTGGAGGGGGCAATGAAAACGATTCATTGTAAAGGGCTCAACAGGAGCAACAAAACAAAAAAAAGAAGTATTTATTATTTTGGGCGTTTCGGACAAACTTGCATATGATAGTCAATAGCTCTGTTGATCAGAGTGATGCTTCTTTCTCCGTAGGAAATGAATCCATCGCAAAATACGCAGGTGTGTTTTACTTCACCAAATCTCATTTGTATATTTGGCACCATCTCCCTGCCCTCTGGTCCCGTTACTTCCGGTACAACAGATCTTCTGGCCATAATAGGGAGATTATCTAGGTCGTTCCGAAACTGTGCAGCACTGTAGTTGTTAGGATGCCACCTAGTCATATGGCGATGCATTGTGTAGTTTCCGAAACTGTATTTTTTGTCGGTCCCTCTGGACAGTCTATCTTGACATATAAGGCAAGTTACGTATCTTGCATTTACTTTTTTCTGACCTTTGGGAATTTTTAAAAATTGCCAAATGAAGTTTTCTTTCCGGTGAGACGTCCTGGGCTGCTCAGGCAAAAACTGCCTCTCTTCGTGCTCGTCCTCCTGTTCCTCTTCTTCTTCTTCTTGTTGAATTATAACTTGAGCAGGTGGTCCACTCTTCCTTGGATGTGGTGGAGGTGGTGGGGAAGCACCAGCTGAAGCTACTAAAGAAGCCATTGCTCAGTGATCACAAAGGGTCTTTCTCTCACAATGATGAAAGTCAGAGTGAGGAAAGAAGGAGGGATTTTCATCATTTGGGAAAAACAAGAGTTCTCAACCAATCAAAAGTGTTCATTTTAGATTATATGACCTAGTCTTACATCATTAGGAAACCAAAAGTGAAATGAACCAATGAAAAGTGTTATTACCAAGTCACATGACTTGCTGTGTTTACGTTAAGCGCTTTGCAGGGCCTCCCGGTTTGCTTCCAGAAACCTGCGCTTTGCGACTCGCTTCGCGTACCAGTTCGCTAACGTAGTACGTCATATGACGTATCACGCGACAACGTGAAACGTCATGCGGACGGGAGGCGTCACGATGTTGTTTTGTAACGCGGCACTTGCGGTAAAGAAACGTTTACCGGCTCGCGGTCTATTTCGCGGCATCAAGGTCAGCTAACGGGAAGCTTCCCGATTTGCGAAGCGGGAACGAAGAAAAAAAAATATTTAAAAAAAAAATTATTCATAAACATATAAAATATATTTTTGGATTTAAAGAAGAATACATTTTACAGCTACAGATATTAGCTGTTAAAAAAACAATGAAATTCACAGAAAAAACCATAGGTTATGGACCATATATAGTTAGGAATTAGCATTTACAAAACCTTGAAAATTCACTGAAAAAACCATAGGTTATAGACCATATATAGTTAGGAATTAGCATTTACAAAACCTTGAAAATTCACTGAAAAAACCATAGGTTATAGACCATATATAGTTAGGAATTAGCATTTAAAAAACCTTATTTTACTCACACAAAACCATTGAAATTCCATATATAGTTAGTTGCACTAACTATATATCGTGCACCCGCAATCCACTGCTGATCATGTCACATATTACATCATTCATGACATGGTCAGTGACATCACTGATGACATCACTGATGACATCTCAAATGACATCACTGATGACATCACTGATGACATCTCATTTGACATCATTCTTGTGCTAATACGATAAACCTCTTCAGACTCTAATATAACCTTAGATACACTCAGTGTATACAGACACTCACACACTGCCACTCATCCATGGAGTTACTCACACACCCAGTCAGTCATGCAAAGAAACAATCTCACCTCCATTTCTTCAACTATACAGTTAAACACACCTTACTTATTGAAACATATACTAATATATATTTACTCTCTTATACAATCCCTGATACAAGTTCACAATGATCGATACAACCACTCACTCATTCAGTGGCTTTCATGCACAGTTATTTATATATGCCAACTCTCACATGTACTGTGTTTTACATATGTACTTACTATGACATGTAGCATTGAGATATCCATTCACTCATCAATACACTCATGCACACAGTCAACTGCCCATGTAGCTGTTTCCACATGCACTCTTGAACTCATACACCTAGTGAATAAACTGCTCACACATCTATGCATAGAGTCTCACACCTTCCAGCCACCCCCACACAAACTCAATCTCCCATAGAAATACTTGGGCAACCAATTAATAACACATATAGCCTCTCGTATAGCTAATGATCAACACATGCAGCAGTTTACAGAACAACAGACATAATGATGCACAAATTAAGACAGTTTAGTCACTAACCCATGCATTCAGTGAGACACATTTAATCACTCACTCATACAGTCAGTCATGCACCTACTAAATCCTTCATCCAGACACTTATACATCCACTCAAGACATATTTTAACTTTACAGAAAAATACAGTCACTGGATGTTGTCATCAGTGATGTCATTTGAGATGTCATCAGTGATGTCATCAGTGATGTCACTGACCATGTCATGAATGATGTAATATGTGACATGATCAGCAGTGGATTGCGGGTGCACGATATATAGTTAGTGCAACTAACTATATATGGAATTTCAATGGTTTTGTGTGAGTAAAATAAGGTTTTTTAAATGCTAATTCCTAACTATATATGGTCTATAACCTATGGTTTTTTCAGTGAATATATATATATATATAACTAATTGAGTGGTTGGGTGAGTAATTGTACGGGTGAGGGGGTGAATGTGTGAGTAGGTGTATGGTTACGTCATTTACTGTGACAGTAGCTGTATAGGTGTATGAGTGGGTGTGTAAATGTGTCTATGTCTCTATGATTGACTCTGACTTGCTGAATTGGTAAGTGAGTAGGCGCATGAGTGGCTGTATATGTATTGTATTGAAATTGCGTTTGTGAGTTAGAGGGCCCCTTGGTGGCTCTATGAGTGAATTGATGTGTCACTGGCTGTATGGATTAGTGAGGAGTTGTTTGAGGGTTTGTGTGGGTTCTGTGAGTGAGTTTGATAGTGATATAGTGATTTTGTGGGAGTGGGTGTATGACATGTTTTATGGGGGTGTAAGTGGGTGTGTCAGTGTTTCTCTGGATGATGTCCTCAGTGATGTAATTTCAGATTTCATTAGTGATGTCATCAGTGATGTCATATGAAATTACATGAGTGATGTCACTGACCATGTAATGAGTGATTAAATATGTGAGATCATAAGCAGTGCATTGCAGGGGGCAAAGGTTATTATGAGCTCAGCTACCTATAACTGCTGAATTTCTCTGGTTCTGTACGAGTGAAATGTCAGCCTAACCATAACGTCCCTGTAACCTTCTGCATCCTCTCTGAAATCACATGAATCCCATAAGTACTCAGACACGATTTGCATGGCATTGTGTGACACTAAATAAAAAATGCAAAAATGCTATTTGCCAAAATTCTGAATCATGATTCACAGATTGAGGATTAGTAGAATGTAATACTGGCAAAGTAATTTACCACAGATTCAAATTAAGGATTAAGGTGGCAGTGTCTGTATTGCTGGATGATACTGCCTGCAAACGTATCTGAGTATCCATGAAACCACAAGTTTTTTGGGTATTCACATATCAGTTGCAAGTACTTTCCCAACTGAAAAATGCACCGTAACACCCTCCTGTGAAAATAGGCAAGAGCACGTGAGTGTGATTAAGAGAGGGAATGGGGATTGAGTTCCTCTATATGAATTACGGGTATGATGTAAGGAGATTCTCAAAGAGAAAAAAACTATTTTTCACATGTTATGTTATGTTAGTTTATATTTGTAGAGCGCCAAATCACTAGAAGGTCTCTAAGCGCTTACAGCATAGACCAAGAGCCCAGGAATCCCTTATTCCTCCTAGACTCAGCACATATTAGGGTGGACTTATCCAAATGCCTCAGTGAACAAAATGGTCTTGAGCTATCTCCTGAACGGGAGTAAGGTGGCTTTCCTACGCATGCTCTCCGGTAACTTGTTCCAGATCTGGGGAATCACCACTGAGAAAGCCCGCCCCTACAAGGTATCTCTATTAAAGCACGGACAGGTCTACAAGCTAGACTCAGATGACTGGAGACAGTGTCCTGGCACATTATGCTTCAAACGGTCTTTGATGCAGTTGGGCACCGCTCCAGACTGTGCTTTATGTGCAATGAACAGGCCCTTGAACCTGACCTTCTGCTTGATAGGGAGCCAGTGTATCTTTTGTAGCAGGGGGGTGGCATGTGCTCTTCTAGGCAGTTTAAAAAACAGCCTTGCCGCATCATTTAGAATCACCTGAAGTTTCCCCAGAAATTTGTCAGGAAGCCCTGTGTATACTGCGTTACCGTAATACAGGCGTGACAAAATTAATGTTGTCACAACAGTACGTATGGTGGAAAATGACAACCGGGTCCCAAGCTTCCCGAGTTTCCACGTCAGGCCAGTACAACGTCCCACTACAGGAGACACCTGATTTTTTAGAGTTAACTTGGTGTCCAGCTTGATACCCAAGCTCTTCACGGCTGGCACTGGTGTTGAGGTGGTGCCAAAAGAGACTGGAACAGGGCGAAGCCCCTGAAGTGAGAGCAAGCACCTCTGTCTTATCCGGGTTTACCTTAAGTGAATGAGATGTCATCCAGTTCATTGTGAACTGGAGGATGTTCTGAACATTGAGCTGTGCCTGAGGGGAATTATCAACTTGTACAATTTAACTGGGTGTCATCAGCGTAAATAAACACCTGAAAATCTAATTTTGCCAGTGCTTCTACCAAGGGCTGAAGGTAGATATTAAATAGCAGAGGGGACAATGCAGAGCCCTGTGGAACCCCCCATCGCAGGACGCCCTGCCTGGACGTACATTCTCCTAATTGGACCTTTTAAGACTGATCCTATAGGAAGGAGGTAATCCATTGGAGGACCGTCCATCACCAACTCAGTGCTGTTGTCGGCCCTAAATCCTGCTTGCCGTGTATGTAACAACTGATGTTCTTCCAAGAAGGACGGGAGAACTCGGACCACAATTTACTCGAGAACTTTAGCCACAAAAGGAAGTCTGGAAATGGGTCGGAAGTTTTTCAAATTATTGATGTACACCCCTGCTTTTTTCAGCAATGGAATCACCATGGCTTCCTTACATTTGGAAGAACAAACAAAATAGGTTTTTAAATGTTAAATCACATTTGTATAAAATATATGCATGTAGAATGTTCCACTGTGCGGGCTGTAAATAAACTTGAATGTAATGGATGTGGGTGAGATTAGATATCTGGAGCAGATTGCAACCCTGGATTCTTTGCAAATCCAATGAAAATTAGAAATATGCTCCAAATTATAGGAGTAATATTACAAGACCAAATTTCAGGCTTTCAAATCCTGGGCTTCGGATCTGGCTAATAATATATTGGCTCAAAATAGCTGTTCGATTCAATTTCTCAACTTCTTGTATAAAGTACATTTCTCCCTGATGTTGTGAGCACTCATGTTTTTTGATGATAAATTCATTTTACAAATGCATTAAAATGATGCCAATCACTCAATATGCTCCAATGCACTCCGAAATGGCTGAGAACCACTTGGATGTTCCAGCACAGCCTGTTTAAGATTGTATTTAACAAGCATATAAGAGGTATGACATGCCAGAGCCGAAGCAGAAGTGTAGGAGGATTAGAGGGAAGAGGAGCACATGGCCAGTGGAATTTTATAATTTCGTTATTAGTGTGTTGCTTTTTCTCTTACATTCTAAGATCTTTATATATTTGTGTGTAGTTGATTGTTTACTAAACAGGAAGGGAGAGAAGGTCAAGGTTAAACATTTGTACAGAATTGGGTATGTAAAATGTGCACTGACGCAATCGTTGAAGAATTGCTTTTTGTGTCATATTTGCTGCTTGCATGATGAGGGATAGAGGGAACAACGGGGCATATTATCAAGAGCGGCGATACAATTATCGCCACTTTAGCGGCAGGAAAAAAATTGAAACTATTGTAAAATATATATCAAACACCATCGCCCTCATACGTTCTGCCATCGATAAATTTCAGGTTTTCTAAAGGGGTGCTCCCTAGAAGTGGGCGAAAATACTAAGTTTTCCCTTGTGTAATATTCATCATATGAATAATTTATGCAAAATTATACAGGTTAAACGAAATGCCTGGTATTTGGACCGAAATTAAATGCGGGGCATACCTTATGTACAGAAGTCATGCAAGGTTTAGGCGGGAGGAACATTTCAGTTTCACTATTCCTGAGTGACACTTCTCGAACTAGTTTCCCACGGTAGAAAAATGCCAAAATACAGAAAACTTTGTATGCTAGAATGAATGGAGATTAAGCTCAGGCAATAAAACTTTTGCCCAGAGAAGGTTTTTGCGCATCTCAGGGAAGGAAATTCTAAGGACTTCATTGGTGTCGCAGTGCAGAGGGGACAGGGTCAGTATGTTTCTCATCAGAAGGGTTCAGAGTATGCATGAATATTCCCAGAGCTTCGGCGAGGGGGACGCAGAAGGGGTTTAGTCGTCTCAAAAATGGCCCGCCCTTCTGAAATCCTATATTTATTTTTCCTCCCTGCCAGGCGACAAACAAATTGTGCAGAAAATGCAGCTCCCTAATTCTGCTGTGGCTGGGGATTGGCGGGCTGCTAGCAGCACAGGAGGGGGCGCACTGTCATATGATTAGCTACATTTTTGCTTCTGCCCTAGCCTTGTAAATGGCCGCTGGGAGGCGTATGGCAGTGTTTTAGTGGAGGGAGGCTAATGTCTCTGTAAGCCAAAATCTCTAGTTCTCTCCCTCTACTCCTTATATATATTTGTTTGTGTGTTGTACAGTTGTTAAAAAATCAGCTCAATTTTTAAAGTTTGAAAAGACTGGACCAAATTCGGACCGCAATTTGTATGCCAAATTATTGATAAGAAACTGACTAAACTGATTTTGCCTCAAATGTAATTTCTTCTTTCACATTCTGAACGTGGGCCAACTTGCAGCTGTCTTACTTCTTCCTACATAAGCACATCAAAAACAGAGTAAAAATAATTTTGCTCTAATTTTGCGCCCTTACAGTTGTCATGATGGGCTCATCTTCCTCTAAGATTTTTGAGACATGGAGATAACCTAGTATACAAGAGTAATTGTCAAAGTCTGGGCCTATAAATCTTCGATGATATTAAAAACAAACATGACCCAACAGGAGTTTCCTGTGTAGACAAATGTTCAACCTGGGCCAAATCGCTACTATTTTACGGTAAACTGCACCTCACCAAGACTAGCCTCGGACTCAGAGGAAGTCCATGTGCTGCTTTTAAGGAGGTTAAGTTGCCTTCTTAGAACTGAAGTAAAGATGAATCTTCCTTTGAATGTAGGGAATGGTATGCCACTAATCACATCTGATCACATGAGAAAACAATAATAGAAATAAGTCTTCTCCAACTTCACTACAGACCTTGCAGCAAACTCCCATTCTGAGAAGACCCCTCGCAGCAGCTGTTCGAAACAGAACTATAGTCTTCTTTTCCTAAAGAACCAGTATCTGAGACTAATGGAGACATTTGCGGACGATGGAAACATGTTCTTTAATAATATCAGCTCCAACGACTGAGGAATTGAAGTGTTGTAATTATTTAAAGAAATGATTTATCGCTTAACTCTGTATGTTCAATTTGTAGCTTAGGTCGTACACTAAGGACAAATGTAAATCACTGTTTTTGGCATGATGCCTCAAAGAGTCACTGCCTTTTTATGTTAACGTTTCTAGCAAGCTATACAATAACACATTAGGAAGATAAAAATAAAAAAAACACCTGCCACTCCTCAGCTAACCCCAACCGCTTCCATGCTAGCGCCCCTGCTAAAGATTTGTGAGCTACCTACATAAAACATTTGTAAAACTCTCGACCTTAGTGTGGCCTATGCGCACCGCCATTAACCAGACACTGGTTGGCTCGTAACCGCTTTACTGCACGAAGATGCCTTCTGATGCAGAGCCTATGCTTTATAAGTCGACCAAAAATCTAAAAGTATTAAATGAAAACATCAACATTGTTTTTTTTACCTGTTTTTTATGTTAGTACATTTCACACTATTTGCCTAATAAAACAATATATAATGAATTGATCGACTGGCGTGAACCTAAGGCTCATTATGCAGAGAATAATGGATGTCGAGAGGGATCTGGTTAACTGGACTCCAGCTCTCATATATGCACGACACACAGGGCCTCGTTACGAGATCGCTCTGAATAACTGGAAGTGGTCTGGTGTTTCCAGCCCTAAGATAACTGGACCCGCAAAGCCTTCACTGAAACCTGGGCAGGCTCTGTGGGTAGAGGCACAGCTGGGCCCCCTCCGGGACCCTGCAGCCCTATTAAAGAAACATATAGGGCCAGATGTAGGGGCCAAAATACCGGTCGGCCGGCCGTTACCGACCGGTATTTATGAATCGGCATGTAGGGGGCATGCCATTTACAGAATCGGTAAATTTACCGATTCGGTAAACATACAGAATCGGTAAATTTACCGATTCTGTAAATGAGATGTAGGGGGCACTTCACAGAGTGCCACAGGCCCTTAAGAGTCGGTATTTTACCACCCAATCCTATTGGGTGGTAAAATAACGAATTCAGGTGTGCATGCACATCTGTGCATGCACACCTGTGCCATGTGACACACAGACATGCCCTTAGGGCATGTATGTGTGCCACATGTCACAGATGCCTGTATTTGGGGTGCTAGAGGGTGTCAAAGTGACACCCCCTGCACCCTTGCAGGATTCGGAATGTACCGATTCGGTACATACCGAATAGGTATTTCCCATTGATTCCTATGGGCTTCACAGCCCGTAGGAATCAATGGGCAATACCGATTCGGTATTTACCGAATCGGTAAATACCGATTGATTCCGATTCGGTAAATCAAATTTAGAATTTACCTACATCTCCCACCTTCTAATTTACTGATTCATAAATACCGAATCGGTAAAATTCGGTATTTGAGAATCGGTAAATTAGAATTACATACATCTGGCCCATAATGCCTACACCCTCCTGCATTGCCTTGCCCATCGAAGTCTTCACCCCACCTACATTTCTCTTCTTCTCTTTCTTTTCCATTCGTGGAAACTGGGGGTAATCCTACAGAAAGGATTATCATTAGCTTTTCTGCAAATTGAAAACAATCACCGTGACTTAGGGCCCACACACTCTGCTCGGGACCTCTGGGTGGGATCTCTCTGAAGTTCTAGTAGCTTTCAAGGCTTTAGTATGGAAGTGGTTTGACAGAAAATAGCACTGTGAAATGTATTGCAGACTGCAGATGGTATTCAGGACCATGTTGAAGAGGAGTATCTGATTTCACTTTTGGCAGGCTGCAGGAGGGATGTGGAAAACACTTTGGTGGAATCATTGAGCCTAATGTTTCCCTCTCTCAGGACATATTATTATAATATTTACTGCAGGATTGGCATTCCTGCTACAGTATTTTTGGAAGCATAGACAATATATTCTTTCTGATTTTCTGCTTCAGGTAAGATAGCCAGCTTGCTCAGTGTCATTATAGACTCTCTTCATTGCTCCCACTCCTGGTTTCAGCTTGGGGTTGAGAGACTGTTCGTCTGTTACTAGACGGGTGGGAAGTCCTTGGTAATATTTTCAGGTGGCTGTTGCTATTTGGAGCTTATGGATTTGTAGCATTCAATGTCGATGGGAGGCTTTTTAAACTGGCTTCCCCTTTTCTCATTTGGTGTCATCATTTCATTGACCGCTGAAAATAGCACTGTGAAATGTATTGCAGACTGCAGATGGTATTCAGGACCATGTTGAAGAGGAGTATCTGATTTCACTTTTGGCAGGCTGCAGGAGGGATGTGGAAAACACTTTGGTGGAATCATTGAGCCTAATGTTTCCCTCTCTCAGGACATATTATTATAATATTTACTGCAGGATTGGCATTCCTGCTACAGTATTTTTGGAAGCATAGACAATATATTCTTTCTGATTTTCTGCTTCAGGTAAGATAGCCAGCTTGCTCAGTGTCATTATAGACTCTCTTCATTGCTCCCACTCCTGGTTTCAGCTTGGGGTTGAGAGACTGTTCGTCTGTTACTAGACGGGTGGGAAGTCCTTGGTAATATTTTCAGGTGGCTGTTGCTATTTGGAGCTTATGGATTTGTAGCATTCAATGTCGATGGGAGGCTTTTTAAACTGGCTTCCCCTTTTCTCATTTGGTGTCATCATTTCATTGACCGCTGCTTTTGATAGACTGGGTTATCTAACGTCTAGATTAATATAAATAGATTTTCTGTTTATTTTGTGGAGATTTCTCAGAGGTTGCGCCTCCCATCGGAGACATTTCGGAGACGTTGTGAGGTTTTTTAATTTGGACTTTTGTCATTTAAGCCATTAATTGCCAAGAAATTTGAATATTTTCACATAATCATGCTAATTTCCTTCCTTGCGTTACCCTCATTTTCTTTCTTTTTCTGTCTCTATCTTGTCATTTTGTTATAAAATATACTATACATTCCATGAATTTTACAAAGCACTTTGGATGAAAATGCCATACAAGTCCTAATAAATAACTAAGTAAATACATACATCCATACATACATAAATGAATAAAGCAAACATTCTTTATAAGTAGCCTACACTGAGGAATGTTATGAAAAAATAACAAAATTTAAAGTTTAAGTTTAAGTTGTGCAGAGAAAACAGTCGCCTGGCGAAGCGTCCTTACAAGGAAATTGTTGGACTATCAAGGGACAATCAGACTAATGAGATTACTGGCAATTATTCCACCCACTGCATGGGCCAGAACATTATATGGACTGTCTTTGTAAGAGTTCCTCCATTTTCAAATAATGGCGCTAGCTAAGTAAAGGAGAGTGGGCGGGATGGCATGGTAGGACGCATTGCTCAAGAGGTCTGAAAGATCAGCCCCTACTTCATTTCCCTTGATAGCCTCCTCATCTTCCCACTGACTAAAATAGGTGGGAGGAACAAGGGAGTAGTGGGAAAGCTCTCTGTGGGCTGAATGGTCCCAAGCACTCATAAAGCGATGTGCTTCGGGCTGCAGACTGTCGTCTTACCTCGGCCCCGGAGTGGAGTTACAGAGCCTCGCCAAGATGGATTGGTATTACAAGGTGGCTGGCGTGCAAGCAAGACTGCCGCCGGACACAGGAGCAGTTCTCAATATGGCAGCATCAGGGCCCGAGCAATGGGGCCTGCACTTAACATCAACAGTTATGTGATAACAGTAGGGATAGTGTTGGGGTAAAAATTACTATTCTCATCTACCCCAAAACCCATACCCACCCTAAAACAAAATAATCTCCATTACTTACCTTATAATGCATTGTAATGGCATGCGTTGTAACGGTATGCGTTGTAATGGAATGTGTTGTAGTGACATGCTTTGTAATGGTATGCGATGTAATGACTGCATTGTAATGGATGTTTTCCCGCTGATCCACCACCCTGCACCCGGCCGCCCCTGTTTCGCTGTGGGTGTACCTTGTGTGCTAACTTGGATCCCCCTTTGCCCTGAGCTTAACACTAGGAGTTTTGCCCCCTCAACTTTGTGGCCTGCCCATGAGCAGTCGCCAACCGACGTCCCATAGGCTAAAATTGGGCCTCGGCACTCTGCACTTGGCTGCCCTAGTGCCGCTCAGGGTACTTTTGAATGCATCCTTGACCCTGGGGGAAAATATTGTTCTAACCCCAGAAACTCACCCCTCAAGACCTTTACTTACCTGCAAATTGATAACCTAATTTTTCCCCATAGGATTGCATTGACTGTTTTCCTCTTAAAACTTCAAAGTGTTGTGGGTGTTTGTATGGAAACAAAAGAATAAATACTGTCTCTCTGACCCCCACCAATCAGACACCTCTGGACCTGTAACTGAACACTGTCATAAGAACCTGTGTGTTACATCAAGGACTGACATTCTACTGGACTGTTGATCTGGAAGACCTGCTGTTTTGCTGTGCTGCCTTCCTGTCTGCTGCTCTCTAACCATGCCGAGGGAGAGCCAGACTCTGCCTTGCAACTGAAGTGATCTCCAGGGTCTTGGTGTCCTATTGCTTGAGACTCAGAGCTATCAAAGTCTCTATCCCTGCTCCTGTACCAGGTTCCCTGGAAGTGGCCTCAGATACCTGCACCAGCGAAATCAACGCATCTCCAATCTGGTTGGAGCAGAATCAGCACATCATCCCTGTTGAGGCAGTGGCGCCTCTGACCTGGGGTTCAGGCTGTTGTTACTGCACAAAATCTGGTAATGCTTGTGTGAGAGGTACATAGTAACCCTGTTTTTTTCTCACCTTCTCACTGTTATTTTAAATTTGCACCACATAAATATTGTTCTTCCACACCTCCTGCCTTCATTCTTCGCCATTGACCCCGGACCACCACGGCTTGTGCCGCTTGAACGGAGGGTCGGCTTTTCGGCATCATTCACTTCCGATGGGACTACCGGAAGTCTAAACTAGCGTTCTAGTTTCCATTGGCCATCTCCTACTTAAACAGGAGCAGGGCACAGACGTGCGCAGCGGGGCCTCTGATCTGAGGTTCACGCTGTTGGTACTGCACGAAATCTGGTAATGATTGTATGAGAGGATCATAGTAACCCTGTTTTTACTCACCTTCTCACTGTTATTTTAAATTTGCGCCGCATAAATATTGTTCTTCCACACCTCCTGCCTTCATTCTTCGCCATTGAACCCGGTCTGTAACGGCTTGTGCTGCTTGAACGGAGGGTCGGCTTTTCGGCATCATTCACTTCCGGTGGGACTACAGGAAGTCTAAACTAGCGTTCTAGTTTCCCTTGCCCATCCCCTACTTAATGAGGAGCAAGGCGTGGACGCGTGCAGCGGCGCGCCAAAGGCAAGACCGTCTGCGCACGTCCGCGCCCGAACGACGCCAGACGCCAGGACCCCTGCGTCTTTCTTTTCCCCTGGTAATACATATCTCGTTTTAACCCTCATATGTCTGAAAACATGACTATTCTTAGATATTCTAGTGAAGAAATAAAAAAGTTAAACACCCCCTTGATTAAACCTACTGAGGCTCTAGCAGTTGAAATAGCTAGGTGTCCCAACATTTCTCGCTCAGCCCTTCCTTCTGATCAGACTGAGACTTTTGTATCCCCCAGCCCTAATCTTTCCAGTACTGGCAAACCTGCTGAACAAGTTAATGCTATATATTTTAACGCCCGCTCAATCCCCAAACCTGCATTAGAAATTTGGACTCTTCTTGACCTAGTAGCTCCAGATATCTCTTTTGTCGTTGAGAACTGGTTGCACGAAAATGCCAGTCCCGGCGTACATATAGCTTTCCCGCCAGAGCACAAAATAACACGACTCGACAGGAAAGAAACCAGAGGGGGCGATTACTGAATGCAAATAATCAAAATGTAAATGTTGTTAGTCTGGAAAACCTTGTTTTTAACTATCTAGAAATTATTGTATTCAAGATTGAGGGATCACCAAACAATGTCTGGAGAGGAGCCTTAATATATCAACCCCCTGGTGCCAAAGGAGACTTTGCAAACAAGCTACTTGAGATCATTGCACCACATGTTATAGCCTCTGATAAATTCCTCCTAATAGGTGACTTCAACTATCATGCGGAAATACAGTCTAACCAGGACACTGGAAAGTTAATTTCCAACATGAACAGTCTGGGTCTTGCTCAAAAGGTCATAGACCCCACACATCAGGCTGGTCACATGTTGGACCTCCTCTTCTCGAACTCCCCTCATATAACGTCAGAACCTCCCATCTCATTACTCTGGACAGACCACTATTTATTGAAACTTTCCTTTCCCATGACCATAACTAAAATGGCATTAGAAAGTGAACTTATATTACGCAGACCCCTGAAAAAAATCACCTTACCCATATTTTTTAAAAACTTTCTCCCAGGTGCACTAACTCCTACTATGAGTGCAAGCACAGCAGCACTACATCTTGACAATGCTATAGAGACAGCACAGGAAAAATTGCTCCTCTGAGTAAAGTCAAGTTTAAGATCATAACTGCTCCTTGATTTACAGAGCAATTAAAAATCAGGAAATCTAAATGCAGAACCGCGGAGAAAAAATGGCGGAAAAGCAAAGATCAGGCAGACCGAAAAACATACAAATTATTGCACGCTAGTTATATGAGTGACATAAAGGCGACAGAGAGAGCATTCCTTACGGAGCGGATAAATAAAGCTCAAAACTCCTCTAAAACTTTACCAAATCATGAAAGAATTTACCATCTCTAGAAGTCCATCAGCAATACCAAATTCCCTAGAGTGGACTAATGCTCTTTCTAAATTCTTTGAGGATAAAACAACTGCTATTCGTCTCTCTTCCCCCCCCCCCATCAAAATATAACGCAGCCTGATGCCCTGGCAACACTGCCACCTGACCCTCCCTATATAATGAATGAATTTGTAAAATTTGATTGCGATGCAACCATGTCAGCCGGGTTGAAAATAAAGTCTGGGTCGCCCTCTGATCACATGTCCCCCAAACTTTTTTCTATACTTGCTCCGGCACTAGTGGAACACCTGACCAGCCTATTCAATAAATCACTCACGGATGCAGACTTCCAAACAATATGGAAAGCAGCAAAAATCAGACCTATCTTAGAAAAGCCCACGGCCAACCCTAACATCCTTTTAAATTATCGGCCCGTCTCATTACTTCCATATTTTGGAAAAATGCTTGAATCCTTTGTCAACAAACAGCTTGTGAGCCCCCTCGAAAATCATGGGCTCCTAGACCCTTCGCAATTTGGCTTTAGGGCATTACACAGTACGGAAACTGCGCTGGTCGAGGTTGCTGACAATATCAGACTGGCGTTAGACAAACGCCAGTCAACCATCCTCGTCCTGCTTGACCTGTCTGCAGCCTTTGACACCATCTCCCACCGCATTTTAATTCAACGGCTGTGGGAGATTGGTGTCAGAGGAAACTCCCGAAAATGGTTTTCCAGCTACCTATCCGATCGCTCAACAGCGGTCCAGATTGACAAAAACAGAGCAGGCAAAAGACCTGTCAAGGTGGGCGTACCACAAGGCTCTATCCTGAGCCCATTGCTTTTTAATGTCTATCTGACACCATTGGCTAAAGTGATTAGAGCCTATGGCTTTCATGTTCTGTCCTACGCCAATGATACCCAGATTTTAATCACACTGGTTCCTGATCCAAATGAAACCAAACAATGTTTCAAAAACTGCCTGACCCATGTTGAGGAATGGATGAACGCCAATCATCTCCAGCTAAATGGCAGTAAATCAGAAATTATGCTCTTCGGCAAAGCAGCAGAACATTGGACTCATGATTGGTGGCCAACTAATCTGGGCAACTGTCCAGTGTCTAAGGAGTCAGTCCGGAATCTGGGTTTCTACATGGATAATAAACTATCCATGGAAAACCAAATTATTCACATTGTGGGCACCTGTTTCAGACTAATGTGTAGTTTGAGGAAGATCTTTAAGTGGATTCCCGTTGAGGCCCGGAAAACTCTAGTTCAGGGTCTAATAATAAATAGAATGGACTACGGGAATGCGCTTCTACCCTCCATAAATTAACACCACCTGAACAGGCTCCAGGTTCTTCAGAACACTACAGCTAGGCTGGTTCTTAATCTTCCACGAAGATCCTCATCAGCCCTCTGCCTAAAAGGCCTCCATTGGCTTCCGGTGAATAAGCGAATTCTTTTTAAAACTCTATGCCTGGTCCGTTAACACATGTATGAAAGTGGTTCCAGATACTGGTCTAAAAAACAAAGATGGTATCAGCCTCAAAGAGAACTCAGATCCAGCAATGAGTTCCGGTTGACGCCCCTGAGAATACAAACCTTCAGAAACGGTGGCCGCGCGCTTTCTTTTCTTGCCCCCACTTCGTGGAATAAAATGCCCCTTCATCTGCGCATTATCCCTGAACACAGCTGTTTTCGTAAGAAGCTGAAGATTTGGCTTTTTGCAAACTAAACCATTCTGCCCCTCTTGTCAGAGCCATCTGCAAGCGCCATGAGACTCTCCAGATGTGATTTGCGCGCAATACAAATGTCCCTGACTTGACTTGTTGTGGAAGCAGAATCGGTGCATCGCACTTGGAACCAGTGCGTCACCTCCAAAGCCGAACGCATTAGAACTGCACACCACTGCTGCAGCAGTATGGTGAGATTGATGCATCCCCTTGACTGTGTGGAGAAACCTGATGCATCACATCGAACCAACGCCTCCTGGCTTCAGCCATTCATCTTTGGAACCAACGCATCGCCACCACTACCAGATCGACATCAACGCATCACTCAACTGCGTCACGTAGCTTGTTGATGTGACCAGAATCAACATACTTTGGCCTGTGTGACTCCTGTATCTGGCCAGCACTCCATCGCTGTTGACTTTGCCCTGTTCCAGAGCGATCAGGTGACCCCCATTAGCACTTATTGCTTCTAAGTGCTAGAAGTGTTTTTATTTTTTTAAAGTTCATAAATCAACTTCTACGTATTAGATTTTTGTCCATTAGCTTTTGATTTATTTATAACATTATTGTCTAAGTGTCTAAACCTGTGTGGAGTCTTTTTTGTGATGTTTTCATGATCTTACTGTTTGTGTGTGTATTGCATACTTTACACATTTTCTCTTTAGATAAGCCCGACTGCTCTGTGCCAAGTAGCTGGAGGGTGAGCACGGGTTATCTTTTGGTATGAATCTGACTTACCCTGACTAAGATTTTGGTTCCGGTTCAGACAGGGTGTATTACTCTGCCAACCAAAAACCCAATTTCTAACAGCATGGCTGTTGACCTCAGGAAAAACAAGTGGCACAAGTGCAAGGTGTCGGCTGCTTTGAGGGCACCGGGGGTGGAGAGAATGACAAGGGGCTTTCTAACACTGGTGAGGGTGATCATGTGTGGGCTTGTGCTTGTATGTGCTTGATTCCACACCCCCCCCCCCCACATAGACCAAAATGAACATTGCATCTTATACACCTTTGTGATGGTTGTTTTGTTGGTGAGGTATTTCAATAAACCTCGACCTGGGAGGGGGAGTTGGGTGTTTCATTGTTACTAACCTGATTACTCATATGTTAGTCTCATGTTCTGAGGAATGCCGATACATGTGATGTGCCTGGATCCAGAGATACACTAATAACATTTTCTCCCTATTCCTCAGTCCATGAACATGCTGCACACCCAGTGCACAAGTTTAATTCCTCACTTGGAATGTCTTTGACATGACTGCACCTATGAAGCCCTATCGTATAAATGCCTACTTGAAACAAAGAAGTTTGTACTTTGCATGCTTACAGGAAACACACATGGCAGCCTTGTAGCTTGATAAATTACAAACGAAATAGGGGTTGGCGGTGGACCCAAAGGGAACACCCGTCTGGGTCAAGATTGACCCAGACTGTAGGTATGTCATGTTGGAGGGCCTCTTGAATGGGAAAATGCTATCTACGATTGCTATGTGTGCCCGAATGATAATCTAGCATACTTTCTCACCACACCTACACCATCACTGCTCTTTAATACTAACTGCCCATGCATATGGGGCGGGGCAATTTCAGCAGTGTTCCCAGTGTGGATCTTGAAAGATTGACCCTGCCACTGGCAAGGGCACAGTCTCTAACTGCTACTCATCATTTGAATCAATGGGCAAGAGACTCCCTAGTAAAAGATGTTTGGTGAGATTTACACTCTTGAGACTGAAAATACTCAATCTACTCTGGTGTTAATACTTTGCACAAATATATTGATTAAATTTACTGTAACACAGAGGCTGCCATGAGCATGGGAGGTTCCGAATTTTTGGCTTGTCCCCTGTGAAACTGTAACCCCCTGAAAATAACATTGCTATGGGGCTGTGCTGTGCCATGGTACCACATAAGACATCTCTCTCTCAAGAAGAGATTGTGGATCACGTAGAGGACGATTTTACAGACAATGATGGGACAGCATCTACAGGGATACTGGTTTGGCATGCTTTCGACATTGTAGTGAGAGGCCAGTTTCTGTGTACTAACTACAGAATAAGACAGATGCTGAGTACAAGAACTCTAGGTTCTGGAGGGGCACATGTGTACGCTAGAAATTAAAGCTGGCAACTATGAACATACCAGCCACAAGCTGGCATGCACTAAAGGGGAATACTGGTGTCTGAATAATCTTAATTATAAAGAACACACCACCAGACAGCATACTAAAGTTGAATTGAGATAGGAGAAATAAAAGACATCCGTCGGGTAATATTTAACACCCAAAGTGGGAATAACACAGTGTTTAGACGATACTATGAAATATTATACGAACCACCTCAAGACTTCCATTAAATAGATACAGAGATACCTTACCTTCCACTTCCACTAGCAAATGACTTTCAGCATGGAGAGTTGAATGAACCTTTCAATACTTAATGAAATACAACTGGCCGTTACTCAAATAGCCGAGTTCAAACACTGGGGCCAGGTGGGCTACCAATGGAGTTCTATGTTGTGTACAGCATGGGACTGGACCTTGGTTTGCTGCAGGTGTATGGGGAGGCTAAATTGCAGGGTCTTTTGCCTGCTTCAATGCAAGAGGCGGGGACACCCCAAGCCAGGCAGAGCCCTCCTCTTGGTGAGTTCATATAGATCCATAACATATTTGAGCCTGGATTATAAAATACTGAGGAAGGTGCTGGTTAGTCTTTCAATTCTGACAACACAAAGTCTAGTACATCGATCAGATTAGTTTCATTCTGAGTAGCAACACCTTTATGAACGTAAGCAGATTGTTCTGGATAATAGACTGGGCCAGATGGCGAGGGGCTGATTATTGGGTGGTGTCCATAGACATTGAGAAGACTTTTGACAACCTAAATTGGGCCTTAATGGCGACAATGTAGCTCCTGGCCTGGGCAACAAATTGCTGGGTTGGGTTCAACTTCTATATACTGACCCAATGGCTCGGGTGGGCACTTGATGGGAGATATCGGAACCTGTAAGAATCAAAAGTAATACTAGGCAGGGCTGCCCTCTATCCCCTGTTTTTTGCGTTGTTGAAAAAGCCGCTGGCATGTGCACTTAGATTGCCATACCTGGAATAAAACATCACAATAAACAACAAATGTCATAATATTTTGATTTATGCAGATGCTGAGCAACTATATCTGAAATATTTTGGGATGCCTGCCTCCCCTGATAATGCTATGGGATGAAAACGCTAAATTGTCCTGACTATGAGTTAATTGGACAAATCGTGTTTGTTCCTATTGGTCAAGCAACTGAGTGGGCAATATTTGCAACTTTCACATACAGGTGTGTGACTTGATAAAATTAAATACTTAAGTGTGAAAGTATATTACGAGGGAATTGACCTGGTGCATGGTAACCTGTGTAGGGCAATCACATCGATAAGAAACTGACTCCTCTTCTTGAATAAGCTACCTGTATCTACCCTGTCTAGACTCACGATGTCTAAAATGCTGATCCTGCCAGGGTTGCTATATATATATTTTTGGCATTACCCATCCTCCTAAAGAAACATTTCTTTCGGGATTTGCAGTCAATATTGATTGCAGTGATATGGGGCACAGGTACACTCTCAGCTATATGCCTCACTAACAGAGTGTGGACAGGGGACCTAATTATGAACTATAGTATACGGTCCAGCTCCAATGGTCAACATGGTGGATTGCCAATATCCCAGACCCTGGGACTGGGGATATTTTGCAGCAAATGTTGGGCACCCTGATTCTAGGTTGATTGGCAAAGAGAGAAAACATGTAAAAGGTAACATACTCTTATGGGCTATGCAATGGTGTTGGAAAATATACATATGTAAGAACCCTCGTGCCCCACCATATGCTCCAGACCTCCCTGTGTGGTCACTACTGGGATGTGTCGCACAATCCAAGGATTATCATGTGTGTCCTTAGACAGAGGTAGACTTACAGACCTGAGGCAAAATGCATGAGGACCAGACATTAAGGTAATTTGACAATTTGCAAGAGAATTTTGGGTTGGGCCCCAGACAGTTCCTGCTTCACGCTGCACTGGTACTACAGGTACACAGGCACTGAAACAGTGGAGATGCAGCACCCCCTACAATACAGCCAGTACAAGTGATGTTAACACACAGCACACATAGGAAGGCAGTCACATGTCTGTACTTGACATTGCTACGATTGTCTGGACCAACCACAAGACTCTTGAAGGAATGGTGGAAGCAAGTCTTGGGAACAGACTTCAGTGAGAACATGTAGACAAAATGCATGGGGCCTGTTACATTAATCTCCAGATATACTATGATCCACTGCAAACAATGTAATTATATGCAACATGCTAATCTTGGCCTGAAATGGATAGGGCTATGTATCAAGAGGCCTCCACTAACTGCCCAAGATGCAATGAGATTGAGACTGATTTTCTACATAGTGTGTGGCACTGCTCTGCAGTGTCCCTTTTCCAGGACACTGCCCTACATGGCATGACTAAGGTGACACATCATTTCATACAAAATTACCACACTTGATTCCTCCTAGTTGTGAAGGCCTGCCATGAATGCATCAACATATGTGTGCTCCTTTCTTGACTAAGCGTTTTCATTTGCAAAATGATGTATTGCGTTGGCCTGAAAAGTTACGACAGCGCTATTTTTTCGAGACCGGTGGAGGGATATCTTAAGATGGGCATATGCAGATGTAGTGGCGCTGTTGGGTCCCTGTAATTGGGTTTTGGGGTGAAGATGAGTGATTTAAGTTATGGGATATGTATTTGGAGAAAGTAGAGGCAAAGTCAGATGTTAGCCCATTCTGAGGCAGTTGCTTACTTTAGTACCTGGAAAAAGAGCTAAAAGAAGAGACAGAAATCTAAGGAGGGGAATTGTAAGGACTACTTTTTGTTGCCCTCACATACCCCAAGGAATGTTATGCTTCATTAGTTGGCATTGCTCATCATCAGTCTGGCGCTGCAATGCCCTACGGGCCCCACGAAGGGTTGCTTTAGTGGAGATCTTTTGTTGTTTAGGCTGTATGATGAAGGGTGTATGTATGAGGGCATCTGTTACAGGACAAGAGATACATCACTCCGTTTTATTTATCCATTCATTGATGATTAGCCAAAAATGTCCAAACAATCATGATAAAGCACTCCACACAGTCTCTTGTTTTGTGGGTCTCTGCCTTAGGGATTTCTCCTATTCCTCTTTCCAAACCAGCACCATCGGAAAAATGCCATTAGCATCTTCTTAGCTTTATCACCTTGCACCAATAACCATTTGGCACCTATGTGTACTACACAAAGCATATGCACCATATTGTCACAATTCTGCTAGTGTCACAATGCTTTTATCAATAGTTCCAAGGAAGTCAGGGAAAAAAGATCGCTCAGCCACTGGGTGCACATTACAGTAAGAACATGCCAAGCTACAGTGCCCCAATGCCTCAAAAATGCTGGTTAAGCCCCACCACAATGTGCACCACAATCCCACCAACTATGCATGCAATGCAAGCCAATAACCCAGGGTACGCGCTCGTGCTCGCAGTACTTGTCTGAAGCTGTAACCCCAAAATGGAGTCACAGCTGCCTCGTCCAGCATGCCTACACTCAGGTGCTTGTGAACGCTGTTGGTAGCGTCTCCCCATTCTCCGTTCCCCAGGCACACCAGCAATACTGCAACTCCTTCAAAGTCGGGGTCAGCACTCATCACCGCTTCCGCCTGTCCTCTGGCATCCTCCAGATGCCTCTTATCATCTGCTGCGAACCCGCAAACGCTGGCAGTACTCCTTCAACACTGCGTATCTGCTACACCTCGGACTCCAGCCAATCTGAATTGGGTGGCTGACGCACAACTAGAATGCTTGTATGTGCATCTCCAGTGACCCTGGGGTCCCTACCATCAGCCAGCAAGCGAGAACCACCACAAAGTCCTAAACGTGTGGGGCTGTGTATATATGAAAGTGAGGAAGCTGAGATAAAACTGTCTATAAACTTATTCTAATCGTTCTCCTGGCTGGATTAAAATATCAATAAATGGTTGGGGCTACTGTGGAGGCGTAATGTGACCAAGTTGTTTGAAATGTGTGGGTGTAGTGTAGGCAGTTCCTGCCAGAAGAACCAGCACATTAACATAATTTTCTGGAACCGCCTAGAGAGTTTTATCTCACCTTCCTCACTTCCATATACACAACCACCCCAAACTTTTAGGACTCCCTCATGCTTACACCCTTCATCATAAACAACAAAAGATCTTTGCCAAAGTTACAGTTTGTGGGGCTCGCAGGGCCTTTCAGTGCCGGCCCGACAAAGAGCAATGACTAATGATGAAGCATGACATCCCTAGGGGTGTGTGAGGGTAACAAGAAGTAGTCAGTAGGATTCCCCACCTTCGATTTGTCCACCTTTTTTCTGTCTCTTCTCCTAGCTCTGTTGACAGGAGTAGTACCTTCCTAGTTGATTTAATTACTGCTTTCGGAGCCTAGGTACTGGGCCTTCATTGGCTCCTAGTCCCGCCTTTTTTTGCTTGAGTTACTTTAGTGCCGCACATGAGGGACACAATCCCACTAGTCGGCCCATATGTATAAGGAAGGATTCCGTACCTTGTGCCAAAGAACTGTCATGGATGCATTTCTTACACAACTGACTGATGTGGCGCAGTCTGGTTGGCACGCCAGCCTGCAAACCACAGGTTAGGGCATTGTGTAGTAGTCTTGGATGACTGATTTGATGTAATCAGGGATTTTATTTTGTTTTAATGCATTTTTTAATTATGGATCATACCATTCTACCTGTTTCTTCTCTCCAGTCACTCTCATTTGTTTTCATTGCATTATTTCTATGTACAGTATGTGTAAACTGGATGATCAAGACTATATTTGGTATGCTGTTACCACAGAAGGATGTACTCGACATGTGATGCTCTCTTACTATTGAGGATATGTCTGAGAGAGCACTAGTCTGAGAAAAAATGTATAAGTGCACCATATTTACAAGCACGTAGTTAGTTAACATATACCTTGCACCAGAGTGTCTTATATTCAGTAGTGAAATGTATAGAGTGTTCAAGTAGGGTAACAATAATCATAGCAGTGTGAGACTAATGTAGAAATGTTGGAATGAATATGAAAACCTCACGTTCTCATGTTAAAGGAATCATGTAAGAGTTAAGTGGAACCTTGCAAACCAGTTAAATTGTGTAGGCCTCATGGCAATTCACAGAAAATCTAAAGGTGCTGCTAAAATAATGTGAGGTGGGGTTAACGTGGTTCTTCCAAAATGTATTATCGAATTTAGTATTGAAATATATGCTTTATAGATGTGTTGCTTTTAGAAACGTATGTTAGTTAAGAATGCTGTTTAAATCAAGTTAAATGTTTTCAGAGTGCAGGGACCCGCTTCATGTAAATCAAGTAGGCCCGAACTGATAATGATGTTCCTTTGATCTGCAATGTGCTCGTTAGAGGAGAAGTCGAGAGGCGCCAAGTACAGAGCTTTACATATGTTTTACGACCTATAGATATGGTGGAGCCTGGAATTTGAGGCCCACTGTAGGACGGCCTGTATGCAGGTGCGAGGGGTCCTAATCAGTCGAAATGAATGGAGCTTTGTTCAGTGGCGCTTGGCGCAGGCCTGTAGGAGTCTTCAGGAATTTCAGGGGGTACCGGCACTGGAGAAGAAGCCTGGGAACCAAGGTCAACTTTAACGAGGGTCTTGAAGAGTACCATCATGGAGTTTACCGCGCAAAGATGTACCACGTGAGGGGCGTCCCAAGGGGCGTTCCTATCGGAAATGTGATTTTGTATTAGGGAAAGCGACCCGGGAGGAGAGCAGAGCAGATGATTTTGGGAGCCTAAGGAAGCGGATGGGTAGGCAGATAGACTGATCAGGAGAGACCCATTATCAGAGAAGAGACAAAGAGAAGTGCGTGATCTTCTTAGGAAGTCACCACGGCTGACACCTTTTGGGGTAAAGATCTTGTTAAGTAGGGATGTCACTTAGTCTAGTGTAGGGACAGACTAACCTGAATTTTCTTTTCTGTAATGACTCTTAGGTTGCAACTTATATCGATTCTTGCAAACCTAATGATTTTCGAACTTGTACTCATTATTCTGTTTTGTAGACTCAGATTATTCAAAGAATTTATGTTCATAGTGATACCAGTTTACCTTTTGAATCTCATCTTAAGAAGTTTGTATCTTCAGTTATCTTTGGTTTTATATTAAATCTTTGAAACTTAATCATGGTCAGTGGTCATTTAGAGTGGTGTAAGTTCTTAATTGATTGACCTATTGTTAGATTGCCTTTTACTCAATGACTGGTATCAACGATCCAGGCGACTTGGTTTGGGATCTGGTAAGGTAACTAGTAACCAGTAATCCAGCGTTAACAGTTGGTAGCAGTTTAGGATGGTTATCTTCTTGAGGAAGGTAATCTAGAGAGGTTAGATTACCCCAAGGCCCCTAGACATCGAGAGACGAGCAGCGGAAGAATCGTGAGCCGAAGGTGCAGACGGTGCGAGAAAAGCAGCAGTATCGGAGGAGAGTGAGTATAACAAGGGTCATGCGTGAACAGATTGCGGTGTTTTGTGTTGTATTTGTATTGTAATGTCTTGCGGAGTTGAATGCCTGCAGTGTGAATGAGAGAAGGTTGTGAGCGCGCGCAACCTGGTAAACTGGTTACCTGGTAAACGGGTGAACTGGTGAAATCTTAAGTTCAGGCCAGAGCTTAAGTGGTTTGGGTGTATCGAACATCCCGAGTAGTTGTCGACCACAGTACGGAGGTCACGAGGTACCATTGACCGCCGTGGGACCGAGATAGGGGGAGTGTCAGAGCGAGTGTATGAGTAACGGACGCTGGTCGAAAGTTACTGCGTGTGAGTAACCTATCAGAGAAGGCGATTGTCTGGAAACGGAAAAGACATTTCGCCAAGTTAAGGTGACAACTACAGAAAAGACTATGGGCGTACAGTCAAGAAAGGTGATCGCTTGGACGGAAGTAATCATTTTTCAGAGTATGAATGGGACGCATGCATGACCGAGGAGACGAGCTGAAAAAGGAGGGGAACTTTTGCGAAGGGGGACGGGTGACGTCGGCTAGAGCCGCGCTGTGATTGAGCGGTTGGTGTGACGTTAGCTAGAGCCGCGCTCTGGTTGGGCGGCTAGAGTGACGTAGGAGGAAAGCCACGCTCGAATAGGCCAGTTAGCGAGAACAGCACGGTGATTGGTAGATTGTCATCAGGAAGGAAACAAACGCGGAGAAAAGAGAAATCATGAAGTGCTTTAAGTGTTTGAAAGGGATTTTTAAAAGAAAAAGAAGTGAACATTATTACGGGGAAGAGGCTCCGCTGGAGGGTACACCAGCTCATTATATGGCAACGAATGTGGGGCGGCATACCATATTATGGATTGGGGCTTGGAATAAGCTTACGGAAGGGAGTGAGGAAATGCAGTTCCCGAAGTACGGGATGTTTAAGTTAGAGGTGTTGCATCGGCTAAAAGCAACCATGTCCTCATTGAAACCCTCGCCTAGACCAACACAGTTTGAGGCCCTTAATGCATGGATTAGGGCTGCACACGACAGGAATTTGAACAGGCGTCAACAAAGACTGACGCGATCGGTAAGAGCAGTGCGAGATTCCAAATGGGACGAGGAGGCAAAGAGATGGAGGGTACAGGCTATTGAAGTAGAGAAATTGTATCCCATGAGGGAGGTGGGAGGAGGAGGAAACCTCATGGAAGAGGACGAAGAAAGTGAGTCGGAAGACAACCTGATAAACAGGTTGCTGTTAGATAGACCACCTCCGAGAGTTGGGGAGATTGAAGATAGGGAACTCGCAAGGGAAGGTGGGACTGTAATAGAGGGATATACACCACTCCCCGTATCAGAATGGACACCTATCAAAGGCGAGGAGACACCTCACAACAACACTGTACAGAGTGTAGTGGGAAGGTTTGTGGTGCAGAAAACGCCAACCACCGAAAGGGTTGAGTCTTTTGGATTGCCAGACGCTCTCCAAGTGCCTGTTACCATAGGACCTATCGTATCGATCTATAACCCTGAGAGAGATAGAGAGGAAGAACAGAGGCAATTGGATAGAGAAAGGATTGAGATGGAAAGGAGGAATAATGTGACAAATGCATGGAAACAATTGCCAGGATCGGTAACGTGGAACACCCCATTAGATACAACTGTAGGTCCCAATTCAGGACAGGGAGGTCAGAGAGGACCGATGGACCTAAGGGGACCGCGGCCAAAGTCCTATACAGAATTAGGAGCTGATTTGAGGGAATGGGATGGGTCCGCAGGAACCCCGAGTAACAGGTCAAGAACAGAACCAGAGTGGGAAAGCAGAGGTAACGGGACTGTATCTCATTGTGGGGCCAGCGAAAGCAGTCAGGGGCGGGAAGGCCAAAGTCAGGAGAATAGAGGGGTTACACGTCCTACGGATGAGAGGGAACAGCAGGAGCAAAATGGTAGGAGTGTAGAGTGTGAGGAGATGTCCCGTCTCTGGGAGAAAGGTGGAGATCAGATGGTACATGCTTTTCAGAATAGGTTTAGGTGCCTTCATCATGCACTCGGAGAAGACGTCCAACATTGGAGAAAAGAGAACAGTGATAGGTCCCGCCATGCCTCGAGTAATCAAGAATCACAGGGAAATAGTGAGGAGAGGGGGAGCAATGGAATGCCTTACTATACATCCAGAGAAAACAGGCAGAACGGGGAAGGTGGGAATATGAGAAGCAATGGAGTATTTCACCATCCACCCCGAGAGGATGGTAAAGCATGGGATCTGGAGAGGTGGGAGCATGGGAAGACTCCGCATAACTCACCGGAGCCTAAACCCAGAACTCGGAGCTGGGATGGGAGAGATGTGGATGGAGTACCTAAATCTAGTGTGTTGAAAGCTGCAATTAAGGCAAAGAGACTTGATGTCACCAGTTTAAAATCAGATGTCGATGAGATAATTGATGGTACATTGCCTTTAGAAAGGATAGAATTGTATGAACAGGATGAGCTGTTGTTCATGGCAAAGGATATTACTAGGAAAGCTAGAGCGTTTCATGAGAAACTGACCAATGTGGCAGACAGGTACGCCGTAGATTTATCTAGGACAAGGGCATTGCAGAGTAACCACAGATTACAGTACTCGGACCAAGACCTAGATGAGAAGAGAACTACCGGATTAAAAACACACATAAGAGAATTGGTATCAGGAATAAGGGTGTGGAGAGAACTGGACAAATGGGAAGAGAGGTGGTCGAAAAAGGGCACTGTTAGGCGGAGTACAAGTGTGATGACCCCAGAGGGAAGGGTAATGCAGATGGAGGCATTCCCTTTGCGAGAAATATCAAACGGAAATTATGTACATGTGCCCTGGAGTAGAGGAGACTTAGCTGCATTTACCAACTCATTTCCGAAGTTAAGGGACAATCCAGTAGAGTGGTATAAGCAGGTAGAAAGGTTTGTAAAGATCTCGAAAGTATTGTGGATTGATTTGAACACGTTGTTTGACATCGTGGTCCCATCTGATTTGTGGACACCATGCAAGACTAGTGTTGAATGGCCAAATACTGAACCAGTGAGGGATGCTCGAACTAATGGACCGTCCGAGATTGTCATGCAAAAGTATGAAAGGGTAATAGCTTGGCTGAAAGATAAGGTACCACCACAGGACATAGATTGGGTAAAAATAGACCGAACAAGACAAGAACCAAAGGAGACCGTTCATGAGTTTTATGAGAGGTTGTTGAAAACATTCAAGCAATACAGTGGACTCGATGTAATGGACCCCAAAGATATAGGGCAGTTTGTTTCAAAGTTTGTTTTGGGGTTGAGACCTGATATTTGTTTGATGATTCAGCAACATTTAATATGTTGGCAAAACAAATCACTAGATGAGATCCTGCGATATGCGAGATACTGTAGTGACGAAATAGATTCTAAAGCCAAGAATCTAAAGGAGAAATTGATGGTGGTGCAAATGCAGTCAGCCGGGAAGGGCGGACAGCAGAAACAGGGAACGGGGACAATGGGACGGAAGTCAAGTGGTCAGAACAAGGATAATGAAGAAGGTCAGAGACCTAGGGTAGACTTTGCCACTTTAAAGAAAACGACAAAGTGCCACCAATGTCACCAGGTGGGACATTGGCGACGCGAGTGTCCCTTTAACCCTGAAAATGGAGAGCTAGAAGTCGAAGAGCAGGTTCAAGAAGTTCCAGCTCCAAAGGTGACAGTTCCAGGAAGCAAGGTGGCCAAAGGGGGGACTTCGGCTCCACGAGCCCAATTCCCACAGCCACCGAAAATATCGACAGGGGGAAAGGTCTTCAAACAAATGCCTCTCTTTATCGAGGAAGAAAAGTGTTATTATATTGATCCATTGACAGGACAACGTGTGAGTAGTGAAGAGGACTGTACCCTCGGGGCAGTCCTAGAGGTGGATCAGAGAGGGCCATTTGTTGAGGCAGAAGTGGCAGGGTGTCCTACAACGTTCTTAGTGGATACTGGAGCTACTCGATCAACTCTGAGATCAGCGGTGGTTCCAGACTTGCCGATGTCAGGGGAAACAATTCAGGTGGTAGGAGTCGCAAATAAAAGGCTGACTAGTCCCTTGACAGAACCAGTGTCTGTGAAGATAGGAAACCATATGAACGAACATCAGTTTGTGGTTTGTGATTCGAGTCCTGTATGTCTGTTAGGAAGGGATTTGTTGTGCAAATTGAACTGCACAATATACTGCACCCCGCAAGGAGTGGAGGTACAGACTACAGACGATGATGCTACATTCAAGGTAGCCAATTCAAAATCTTGTGTAGAACTATATCCTACTCTGACCGTAGAAGATCTTCCCCAAGACTTACGAGATGCAGTGGCGTCAGAGGTATGGAAATTCACAGGAGAAGAAATAGGATTGATTAAAGGGGTAGAACCAGTAAAAATACTGGTAAAGCCCAATGCCGAGTTTCCAAGAACGCCTCAATACAAATTGTCCCAGGAAACGATTGCAGGAATAAAACCTGTGATCGAGTCAATGATTCAACAGGGAATACTGAAAGAAATCGTGGGTAGTCCTTGTAACTCCCCGATTATGGGTTTGCAGAAACCTAGCGGGAAGTTCAGGATAGTTCAGGATTTACGAAAAATTAACAATATAGTCGTTTCATGTTGTCCCGTGGTACCGAATCCATCAGTGATACTGTTTCAAATACCATGTCAAGCAGAATGGTTCACAGTGATAGATCTTTGCCAGGCTTTCTTTTCAATCCCATTGGATGAAGAGAGCAGGTATATTTTTGCTTTTAAAATGGAAGATCGCGTTTTAACATGGTGTCGAATCCCACAAGGATTCACAGACAGCCCATCTATCTTCAACCAGTTGTTGAAGAAGAATCTCGAAAATCTAGTACTGCCGCAGAATTCGGTTCTGGTCCAGTACATAGATGACCTACTTGTTGCGTCAGAGACTGAGGAAGCTTGTAAAGTAGATTCCATTGCCCTATTGAACCATTTAGCTGAAAATGGACATAAGGTATCTCCGAGCAAGTTGCAGTATTGTCTGACAGAAGTACAGTATTTGGGGCACCGGTTAGAAAAGGGAAAACGCAAGGTGTCCCCAGAGAGGATTGAGGCGATAATGAAGATGAATGCGCCTACGACACAGAGAGAAGTTCGGATGTTTCTAGGAATGGTTGGTTATTGTCGACAGTGGATAGTTAACTTTTCACTGAAAGCAAAACCCTTACAGAAACTGACGCACAAGGAGGTGAGTGATCCGGTACCATGGGACGACGAATGCCTAGTGGCGTTCTTGCAGCTGAGAGACGACTTGTGTCGTGCTCCGGCTCTGGGGATGCCCGACTACGAGAAATCATTTTCACTCTATTGCTGTGAGAGGGAGGGATGTGCTTTGTCAGTCTTGGCACAGACCCACGGAAATGCCCGTAGACCAGTTGCATACTTTTCGGCTACATTAGATCCGGTAGCCGCAGCGTTGCCCGGATGTCTCAAATCCGTTGCTGCAACGGGTGTCAGCATTGAAAGGAGTGAGAGTATTGTGATGGGACATCCGTTAGTGGTGTATGTACCGCATTCTGTAGAATTGTTAATGACCAGGACGAAGACGCAGCATCTGACCAATAGCAGGCTCACGCGCTACGAGCAAGTTATTCTTGCCGCGGAGAACGTGACCCTCAGGAGATGCTCTGTCTTGAATCCTGCTACTTTGATGCCATTACCTACTGTAATAGAAGGCGAAGGATGTGAAGACCACGATTGCCTTGATGTGACTGAACTATGCACGAAACCCAGACCAGATATTGTGGATGAGCCGTTGTCTGACCCTGATGAGATTTACTTTGTCGATGGCTCATGTTTAAGAGACGATACTGGTCGGTTGAGAGCAGCTTATGCTGTTTGTACCATTACTGGAGTTGTGGAAGCCGCTTGCCTGGAAGGAGTACATTCCGCACAGGTAGCAGAAAATATTGCCCTAACTCGTGCCTGCATAGCAGGAAACGGAAAGAGAGTCACCATATACACGGACAGCCAATATGGTTTCGGTGTGGTTCACGATTTCGGGCAGTTGTGGTCTCAGAGAGGTTACATGACCTCCTCTGGTTCGCCCATTCGAAATGGAGAATTTGTGCGATTGTTGTTAGAAGCATTACAAGGTCCAGTTGCCATAGCAATAGTAAAATGTGTAGCTCATACTAAGAATACAGATTTTGTATCACAAGGCAACAGGTACGCTGATGAGGTCGCACGCTATTGTGCGGAACAAAATTATTCTTTCTCAAAAGTGGAAATTGATGGTGCTGAAGAAAAGACAGAATTAAGCATGATGTTAGAGACCGTGGATACCTGGGAAGATTTAAGGGTAATGCAGGAGAACGCACCGGAAACTGAGAAAAAGGCATGGGAAATAGCAGGTTGTGTGTGAAGTGAAATGGATTTTTGGGTTTTAGCATATGGGAGGGCTGTGTTACCTGAAGAATTAGCTAATCCCATGGCAAGAGAAATACATGGTCCAGTACACCTAGGAAGAGACGCTATGATGAGAGTGTTTAGGCAGACTTGGTATTGCCCTAAATTTAGAATAGCAGCAGAATCAGTATGCAAGCGATGTGTTACCTGCCAACAACTGAACGTAGGCAAAAGAACACCAGTCACACTGTGTCACATTGGGAGGTCGGGGGGGCCTTTCAATAGAATGCAATTAGACTTTATTTAAATGCCAAGAGTTAACCGCCTTAGGTATGTGTTGGTGGTTGTATGTATATTTTCCAGATGGGTTGAAGCGTACCCTACACGTAGGTGCGATACACTCACAGTAGCTAAATTGTTGCTCAGGGAGCTGATACCGCGCTTCGGGGTGCCTGCCTCTCTGGAATCGGACAGAGGAAAACATTTTAACAGCGAAATAGTGAAGATGTTGTGCTCCACATTAAAGATCGATCAGAAACTGCATTGTAGTTATCGACCAGAAGCCTCAGGGATTGTGGAACAAGTAAACGGCACCCTGAAGAATAGATTGGCTAAAGTTTGTGCATCCACATCTTTGAGTTGGCCAGATGCTCTTCCTTTAGTGCTCATGAGCATGCGCAGCACACCTGACAGGAGGACAGGTCTCTCTCCACACGAGATTCTGATGGGGAGGGCCATGAGACTTCCCACGGTTCCAACTGCTGCCCTATTGAATATTACAGATGATCTGATCTTGGATTATTGTAAGGGACTGTCTGACGCCATCCATTCTGTGTCCCTTCAAGTGCATGCGGCTGAAGTTCCAGCATCAAGGAATCTGTGTCATGATCTGAACCCAGGGGATTGGGTGCTGGTCAAGAAGCACGTCCGGAAGAACTGCCTAGATGTACGCTGGCGTGGGCCCTTTCAGGTAATCCTGATCACGAACACCGCAGAGAAGTGCGGAGGGCTGCCAAATTGGATCCATGCATCCCATACTCGAAGAGTTCCAGCACCTCTAGAAGAAACAGCTCCTATCCCAGACGAAAGTTCAGGCGTGGAAGAAGAGTCACAAGAGGGGATCGGAACAGCTGAGGGGGTGTCGGAAGAAGTTGGGAACGCATCGGATCCAGAAGAAGAGAGAAGACAGGACGGCAGTGAGACTGAAGACGCAACTGAAGGAGAGAGCAGCAGTGAATACGACTCAGACACAGATCAGTACCAGAGCGATCAAGAACCGAGTGTGAGGACGAGAAATAGGAGAACAAGGCTTGGAGCTGCCACTTGGCCGGAAAGAAGAAGGAGGCTAAGTTTAAGGTCGGCTCAGGAAGAAACGCTTGCTCCTATATCCGAAGACTCGGATCCAGAAGAAGATACCCAGGATCAAGCCGAGGAAGGTCCTAGAAGGTCAAGGAGGGTGCGAGTGCCTAGTAGAAGATACTCTACTCCTGATTGGACCTACCTCGTTGCAGATGTCCGTGGGGCACAGAACCGGGAGGGTCAGGGACGTGAACCTGATCAGAACTGACCCGATCATCACAGTGCAAATACGGTTCCTGCTACCAGGGGTGGAGGCCGAAAGGTTGCTGACACTCAACATCGTCTACCCTCCTCTCCTGAGCGGGATAAGAAAATTGATTTTAGAGACAGTTGATTTTCCAGTTTGCTGTTCACGATATCCAATATTGGAAGGAACTCTTCTTCGTTTGGAAATGCTTGAGCGAGTAGTGGAAGTTCTTGGAGCGCTCATTGTTTTGGACTAACACCTTGTTGCAAATGTCTTCAAAGGGGCGTAGAACTGGGAAAGTGAAGAAGGTGATCCTGGTCAGAACGGACCCCTTTGTAACTGTGGATGTAGAACTGATAGTACCAGGAGTGGAGATTGAAAAGACATTAACTCTTCATTTTGTTCGTCCTCTTGTTCAGAGCGAAATAAGAAGAATAATCCTAGAGACAGTCGAATTTCCATGTTGCTGCAAGGAATGCCCAATACTTGAGGGAATGTTTCTTCGGATGGACATTTATGAAGACGTAGTGTCACTCCTTACAACATTCATAGATTCTGATTGATAAAAGACTTTTGAAAAGGAATTGTAAATATTGCTGCAAGATAACCTAGCGCCGAGTGGAAGAAGAAAATGATAGGGTCTCCCTTTTAGAGGATGGAGAAGGGCTAGGGTTGTCTATTTCCTACAGGACTTTAAACTGTTTTGCGGAGCAAATTGTCAGCTTCTAAGTGTTCTAAAGAGAGACATTGTTTGAAAGAAAGTCTTTGTTCGGAGAGAAGGAGAAGTTGATGCTGGAAGAACATCCAGAGCTACACTGTTTGAGAACATGGAGGCCGGCAACCCGAACCGCAGGGCAAAATGCATAGTGGGCACACTTTTAGGAGTGGTGATTTCTCTTATAGCTTTAGTGGTTACTATTTCATATATAGTGGGACATGAGAGAGATGCAACTACAGTCAAGGAAATAAAGGGAGTGTCAACACAGAGAACCACTACTGTTAATTATAAGGGAAACATCAATGATAAAGACAAAGCGTTGTTAGATGCGGAAATAAAAAGATTACACACAGACGAATCACAGGGAAATTTCAGGTCAAATGCTTATGCCAAATTACTTTATGAGTACATTGATGTCATGGAGGCGAAGAATTGCTACGTTTGTATGCAGTTACCAGCTTCTGTGGATGAGGGTATCAGATACCATCATCTTCCATTGACATATGGAATCACATGCAGTTTGTTGTTGAGCATATTCTATGGACGAGAAGGATTCGAGTATTATTTCTCGAACTTCGACTCGACATTGCCAGAGGTCCCAAATTACAAGCATTTAAATAAGTGGGACTATTACAAGAGTGAAGACAGGTTACAGAAATGGTTTCTTCCATGGAGAACGTTAGACACATCACATGCCCGAAGAAATAATTTGACTTGTCAAGTATCAGAAATTGAAAAGAAGTTTATAGGGCAGGTGGATACTCGATACAGAAGACAGAATATTCAAAAAGCTTCAGGACAATGGGAGACAGATTGGACCAAGGAGGAAAGGGAACACCAAAGGAAGGGTAGCAAGGGTCCAATTGCTTTAGATAAAGAGAAAAGGGGGAAACTATGTATACACAGAAGTTACTCTTATTATGAGAACTTGTTCGTAGGGGAAGTCAGTTGTGAACATGCTTTCCAGTTGGAGTATTACTCCAAAGACTTCTTGAAAGAAATGCAAGCCATACCAAATGTATATTTCGTATGTGGAAGGAATGCCTATGTGAGGTTACCAGATAATTGGTACGGATCATGCTATTTAGCGATTGTTTTTCCCAAAATATACCATGCCGAGAATTTGGAGACAACAAAGAGAGGAAAACAAGCTAGAGGGAGAAGAGATCTTGCCACTGAAGAAGTGGTTGGAGATGTATTTGGGGTGGTATTTCCCTTTTTGGGATTGATATTGAATGACATCAAGCTTAGGAGATTAGCTACAGTCGTAGATAGGCTATCTGCCAGTACTGCTAGATCATTAATGCTGGTGGAAGGTGAGATGCAATCGATCAGGGCAATGGTTCTTCAAAACCGACTTGCTTTAGATGTTCTGTTAGCCAAAGAGGGAGGAGTTTGCAAGGCTTTGAAGGTCCAGGAATGCTGCACTTATATTCCGGACAATTCAAAACCTCTAGAGAAATACATACGAAACATCACTGCAATTCACCACAAAATTGAGGATCTGACCAAAGTAAACGTGTGGGAAAAAGTAGGTCATGGAATGGGTAAAGTTGGAGGTTGGTTTGCCAACCTAGGAAAGGGTATCGTTTGGTACATACTGAAACCCATCATCATAATTGTGATTTGTGTCATCACTTTGTGGGGATTGGTGCGTCTGTATCAGTGGTATAGAGCAAACAGGTTGCAGAGATCTATGAGAGAACAGGAGAGGAGGTTAACAGCGATGCAGGATACACAATATAGAGTCTGAAGGCATTGGAGACAATGAAAAGAGGTGGCACTGCCACGACTTCACTTTGAAGGGTCCTACATTTTTGTGATGGTGTTTGATGGTGATGACCCCTGAAGGTCATCAAAGGGGGGACTGAGAGAGCACTAGTCTGAGAAAAAATGTATAAGTGCACCATATTTACAAGCACGTAGTTAGTTAACATATACCTTGCACCAGAGTGTCTTATATTCAGTAGTGAAATGTATAGAGTGTTTAAGTAGGGTAACAATAATCATAGCAGTGTGAGACTAATGTAGAAATGTTGGAATGAATATGAAATCCTCACGTTCTCATGTTAAAGGAATCATGTAAGAGTTAAGTGGAACCTTGCAAACCAGTTAAATTGTGTAGGCCTCATGGCAATTCACAGAAAATCTAAACGTGCTGCTAAAATAATGTGAGGTGGGGTTAACGTGGTTCTTCCAAAATGTATTATCGAATTTAGTATTGAAATATATGCTTTATAGATGTGTTGCTTTTAGAAACGTATGTTAGTTAAGAATGCTGTTTAAATCAAGTTAAATGTTTTCAGAGTGCAGGGACCCGCTTCATGTAAATCAAGTAGGCCGAACTGATTCCTTTGATCTGCAATGTGCTCGTTAGAGGAGAAGTCGAGAGGCGCCAAGTACAGAGCTTTACATATGTTTTACGACCTATAGATATGGTGGAGCCTGGAATTTGAGGCCCACTGTAGGACGGCCTGTATGCAGGTGCGAGGGGTCCTAATCAGTCGAAATGAATGGAGCTTTGTTCAGTGGCGCTTGGCGCAGGCCTGTAGGAGTCTTCAGGAATTTCAGGGGGTACCGGCACTGGAGAAGAAGCCTGGGAACCAAGGTCAACTTTAACGAGGGTCTTGAAGAGTACCATCATGGAGTGTACCGCGCAAAGATGTACCACGTGAGGGGCGTCCCAAGGGGCGTTCCTATCGGAAATGTGATTTTGTATTAGGGAAAGCGATCCGGGAGAAGAGCAGAGCAGATGATTTTGGGAGCCTAAGGAAGCGGATGGGTAGGCAGATAGACTGATCAGGAGAGACCCATTATCAGAGAAGAGACAAAGAGAAGTGCGTGATCTTCTTAGGAAGTCACCACGGCTGACACCTTTTGGGGTAAAGATCTTGTTAAGTAGGGATGTCACTTAGTCTAGTGTAGGGACAGACTAACCTGAATTTTCTTTTCTGTAATGACTCTTAGGTTGCAACTTATATCGATTCTTGCAAACCTAATGATTTTCGAACTTGTACTCATTATTCTGTTTTGTAGACTCAGATTATTCAAAGAATTTATGTTCATAGTGATACCAGTTTACCTTTTGAATCTCATCTTAAGAAGTTTGTATCTTCAGTTATCTTTGGTTTTATATTAAATCTTTGAAACTTAATCATGGTCAGTGGTCATTTAGAGTGGTGTAAGTTCTTAATTGATTGACCTATTGTTAGATTGCCTTTTACTCAATGACAGGTATCAACGATCCAGGCGACTTGGTTTGGGATCTGGTAAGGTAACTAGTAACCAGTAATCCCGCGTTAACATGTCTAACAAGATTATTCTAAATTTATTGTTCTGTCAATGTGAAAATGTGAAATCACTGTGATGCTTCAATATGTAGAGATAGCAAAAGAAGACAACTTCTTACAGAATACTTCAGACACAGAATGCAAACTCCAATACCTTATTCATTAGTATGCATCATATATTCACACCTACAGGGAAAAATACACATTCTTATAACCGCACCTCATTGTATACTTATTTCATTTACCACTGAGATTAAAGAGCCCTGGAAGGGAACCTCATACCCATTTGCTTACTTTCACACTTCACTGGTTTGCAGGACTTTGCATTGACCGGACAAGTCTACCAATTTGATATACACATTGACGTTAGACTCACTTACAACATCTTCTTTCGAATAGCTAGCAAGATGTTTTTTCTCTTTTCCTATAAAGGTTAACACCACTTCCAAACATAACAGGCTGGCAACTAATGTAAGCTTCAATCCACCATTATCTCACAGGGGGGCTGAATGAGTTTTGTGTTCATCTTTTGGACCAAAGAGAGCCAAGTTTGCAATGTATAAAAATTATCACTGGTAGCTTTCTTAGACTAGGATACTCAGAAGTGGAACACCTGGGAAGCAACAAGCTGGACTTTCAATTGAAAAATCCTCTCTATCTAGAATTCTCAAAGCATCACTTACTTATCAAAATCCCCTGTCCCGCAACTCACTGGCTCCTGTCCTCTTCTTCCAAAGCTTTCGACAATTTCCTAACTTCCATCTATGCAAAATAGGCTGAAAAGAAAATGATGCACACTTCGACCAGTACTACTTTGTTATGGTAGGCTGACACTTCCACTTCATTAAAAAATCAGGGTTTCTCTTACAGACATTCAGTCAATCCACTCTTCCTTCAGTCAAATGTGCTAGTTATTTTCAGAAACGTCAGCACAGAAACATTGGAGTCACCAGGTCATTCTCCTGTGCCTTCCTAATTTAGACACTTTGGAATTTGTCCCTTTACATTGTAAACACCAGCCTGATGCATAAAAATGCCTAAGGAAATGTAAATCTCTGATACACTCTCTGAACACCCACAATTTCAAAAATATATATATTAAACTACAGATTGAAAGGACTAGCTTCAATATTAGCATAAGAGTTGTGGAGGAAGATAAGGCTAGATTCAGTGTTTCTCATGTTTCTCTCTTTCACCAGAATATGTCTTTTCAGTTCAAAACATATTTTGAACGTGAGATTTGAGTGTTTTTTTTTTCTCCATTGTAGTCTGGTTGTATAGATAATACCTAGCCGTTGCATGTAGTAAGGATCATTCATATACAGTAAAGCCCACATTCACAAGCCACCGGTTTAATTTAACTGCCAGCCATGAGCAATGGAATAGCCAATGGCTTTCATTCACTTTATGTAGAATGTCCACATAGCTCTCCTGTAAGCAACCCAATGGTTTACTTATGCATGTTTACTATACCAATATCACTAACATTCAGTGCTTAATTTGTCGATTCGATTCGATTCGATTTGATTCAATAAACTTTATTTCGATTCAAGAAAAAAGAATCATAAAAGTATACACAAATTAAGAGGAACATTACACATTACACAAGCAATTTTAAAAAGACCGTACAGTTATATTAGCATCCATAGACATATTATCTATCCAGATTAAATCTACAATACATTCAGGATATATTTAGGATAAAAGGTCACATATATGAACAGACATTATTATAAAGTACATGTGCAGTCCATAAAAATACCAATCTATACACTGATCTGCTAAATGTAAATCAAAAGATAATCAATGATTACGCATAATGCTGATCAATATCGATTTCTGATAGTGAGCGCCAGTCTAATGAAGCTGAGCACAACACTACATATAGCTGGAGTTGATAAGGACCCTAAATATTCAAATCCCTCTTTGTAGTAGCGAGATCCAAGAGTTAACAGGACAGGCTTAATAAATCGGTTTCTTGGATCTTTATACAGGTTACAAAAAAGAATAAGATGCAGAGTATTTTGTGAAACTTTGTTGTTACAGGGGCAAGGAGGTAGTCTCTCACACCACCCCACTTGCTTAGGAAAGGCAAAAAGAAAATGCAGTGTGTTAAGGCGAAACCCGGTCAGATAAAAACGCCATTGGGTATGCATAATGTATGATAGGTAAGGCTGCTGCTGCAGCCTACCCCTACCATACATCACACTCTCACTATTTCTCAACATTCCCATTCTGGTGCGATAGGCCTCTTTTACTGTTAGTTTGGTCTCCTTACCAACTGCTTCGGGGTTCAGATAAATGTATCCCAGGCCTATCTTGTCGAAGGTTTCCCTAACATATAATAACCATGGGATCTTCGCAGGATGATCAAGCTTAAGGCAATCTTGCAAAATTTCCTTTGTGAGTTTCAGTTCTTCGGAACTCCAAACCTTGCTCCAAAGCAGCAAGGGGGAGACACAAATAGTGTCGCTCACAAATTCAAGGCCCACCTCAGCGTGACAAAAGATGTTAGAGGTGCCGGGTGGGACAGATAGGAGGCGCTTTATGAATTTATTTTCCATAATTTGGATTTTATTCACAGTTTTGTTTCCCCCATACGCCTGCACCGTATGTTGCAACAGGGGGGCATTTTGCTTTATATAAAGTTTTTAATTCTGCAACCGGCTTCTGACCCAATTTACTTGAGAAACGAAAAAGGGCCTCTATAGATTGCGTAGCCTTTTGAACACGAGCTGATATTAGGTGATCCCAACTTAAGGTTTTATTGAATAGATTCCCCAGATAATTAAAACTATCAACTTTCACAATAATTGAGTCCTTCACCATGAGCCTGCGAGATTTTCCACCTTTTGGTCCGCAGACCATTGCAAAGGACTTTGTGAAATTGACCCTTAGATCTAATCCTTGCATAAAAGCTTCAAAAGCATTCAAACAAGTTTGCATGCTATTGGCAGTTATGGTCATTAACACCGTGTCGTCTGCATAAGATATCATCGGTATCCGTTTGCCGTTAACCTGGGGAAAGTCTGCACCACTTTCCAACAAAAAACCTTCAAGGCCATTGGTGTACACCAGAAACAGAAAAAGGCGCCAAAAGACACCCCTGGCGGACACCTTCAGTCGATGGAATGGGCTTTGTCTTCTCCCTACCTGGGCCGAATCGGATCCTCACTGATGTGGCAGCATGCAGTCTACGGAGAAGGGTAACCAACGGTTCTTCAAACCCCATGGACTCCATAATCTGCCACAGTTTGTCTCTACATACAGTGTCGAAGGCACTGGATAAGTCCATGAAGGCCAAGTGGATACAACCACGCTTAGCCCTCATGTACTTACCCATGATTAAGGCCAAATTAAGGCACTGCTCAGTGGTTCCTTTTCCCCTCCTAAACCCGTACTGGGAATCCACGATGATACCTGTTGACTTCGCCCAGGTTTCCAGGTGTGCCAATATCACCCTTCCCATCAACTTACAAGACGCATCTATTAACGATATTGGTCTGTAACAACAGGGGTCGCCTTTGTCCCCCTTTTTAAATATCGGTACCACTACCGCCTCTTGCCAGGAAATCGTAATACGCCCTACCACGACTGCTCTGAATAGATGTAATAGGAGTGGTGCCCAGACCTCAATGTTATGTTTAAAAAGATCCAGAGGGACTGAATCCGGCCCTGGGGCCTTTAATGGAGTGCCTTTCCTTAAGGCGGCCTCTACCTCTGGGAGGGTCAGTGAGAGACTAAGCGTAAGAGCTGATTCCAAATTAAAATCACTACGCCTTCATTAGCAGTTGGCAGGATCGCCCCTTTTGGGTTAAAACATTTTTCATAGTGTACTTCCTAGGTATCCCCTGGTATATGCACCAACATGTTATCCTTTTCATCGCTTCTTAGGAATGGGCGGTTTATTACCTCCCAAAAAAGCCGACTATCCTTAAATTCTGATGCTTTTCCTAAATCATCCCATGCCTTTTTCTTTAAATCTAATTTTTGCCTAATAATAGCATCTCTATACATTTTCCTTGATTTTCTAACCAGCTCCCTATTCCGTGGTACTTGATGTAGTGCCTTTGTTAATCTAGTTTGTGCTCTAGAACATTCTGCATCAAACCATTTGCAACCATTTCCTTTTTTTCCACCCACAGTTTTTAAAAGGTGGGATGCCACATTGCCTAGAAGAGCCTCAAAGTTCTTAATTATTACATCCGGCTCGTTAGTGGGGGTTAAGCAAGCATCTATCCTTACTTTATTTGCTTTAAAAATCTCCACCTCTAGTTGACTTGCGTCTATCTTATCCTACTTTAGGGGGACCCCCTGATTCTTGCTAAATTTGATTGGCTGTTCAAGGGACTGGACTCTCTTAAGAGCAGGACTCAAACTTAAAGTTAAAGGGTTATGGTCGCTGATAGGGTTTGCTTCAATCTGAAAATCATTGACAAAATGAATATACCTTCTAGAAACCATAGCAAAGTCAATGACGCTCATTGACCGCCTGTACCCTGAAAAGTGGGTATGCCCAAAGTTCTAGAAAAATTAGACATATCCAGGACACAGAGATAATTAATCGTAATGATATTATTTAAGGCATCCCCTTGTTTTGAATGTTTAAAGTGCGCCAATGGGTTATCACTTAGATCTACCACACCACAGACTCTGGTGCCACTACATTTGCACAAGATACAGTTAAAATCTCCTACCCACATGATAAAAAGAGGGAATATGGTGTTGGTTACCTTTGCAATCTCATCCTGTAATTTTTCAATGACCGATGTGACATGGGTATCAAATATATTGTAATACCAGTTAATTAGGAGGAAAGGTACTGGAAATAAGTCCTTAATCATGAGCATTTGATACCATGGGGATTCCACCAGTGTGACAGTTTTAATCATATTATATTTCACAGAGATAGCAGTGATAAGGCCACCCTTAGCTCTTCCAGCATGTGAGGGTTCGGCATGAACATTAAAGGTTTGATATCCATCCAAGCCATGGTCACCTCTACTCCAAGTCTCCTGGAGACTGATTATGTCAAAAGATTCAACAAATTTTGACCATACCGGGTCCTCTAGCCTCTGGGAAAGATCAGCTATATTCCATGAAATGAGGCGGAAAGGGCAACCCTCGGTCAGACTATCAGTTTCCCCCAGGGTTGTTGTTACTTTCGACTGAATCGCATCACTCTCGCTCAGGGGTGCTGCTAGTAAACTAGTGTCTGCAGCCAAGGGGGCCGTCTCTACCTGTCTCGTGTTGACTATCCCACCCTGAGTTACTGTAACATTGGTATTATCTAGGTCCAAAAATGCCTTTACTGTTTGTTCAGCAGTGTCTCTCCCTCCCCTGGCCGCTACTAAGGGAACAATCAACGGGTTCGAATATAGATGTATATTACTGACCATCTCCACCTCAGTTCCAGCTACTTCATCTCGGTTTGTCCTAATTGGGCTAACAACCCTATCCCTACCCTTATCTTCAGTCCCACTATCAAGAGAACAGGTATTCCGGAGTCAGTCCACCCCCTCCAATCCCATGAGTGGGTCAAATCTGTTTCTTAGCGGTAACCAGTCCAGGCTATGCCGATATGTCTACCCCTACCGAAGTTCTGTGATAGTTGTGGCAAACGGGAAATCACATGGGTAATCTCCTGTTCTTGCTAAGCCAAAAAATAACTTTATTCTTTAGTTCTCTATCTGATTCTTGATATTCAGGGTTTTTTCTGGTACCCCTGTTAGAATAATGGTCAATGGCATAGATTACGGGGGGAGATTTACATGCGGGAGCCTCTTTCTTGGGATTTCTTTGCCCTGAGGTGCAGTAATCGAAGACTGTTTAACCCCATATTTTGGATTTGGACCCTGTTTACGGACATCCACCCTATCTACCTCAATAGCTTGGGTCTTTCTACTTACTACACCTTTTTCTCCAGTGGCTGGTTGAATATTCTGATTCACCGGAGTTACATTTGTCACAAGGTGAGCAGCTTTAGGAGGCTTAACAATTCCTGAGGATATGGTTGGAGTGGATCTGACATCTTTGCTTTTTATGCTCTAAATTAAAGCATCAAGTTTTGAAGTATTCCCTTTCGTCATTAACTCTATCCAGTCTAATTTTTCTTTGATTAATTTTGTTCGGTTAATCAAGGGTAATATTAGAGATCTTATTAATACTTCCATTTTACCAAGAAGATCCTCGTTAGGAATCTGTTGGGTCAGTGATGGAACCGTGTTAGTTAATGTGTCGATTAGGATAGGAGACTGAGCTACAGCCTGTGGAACATCCCTGGAACTTTGGGTTTTCGTGGTTCTTTTACCAGCGCCAAACCTCTTGCCTCCCCCTTTCTTGTTATTTCCCTGCTTAGGGGTTACAATACATTTCATGTTTGATCCCCTCGGCATCTGATCATGTTCTGTCCGGGGAGCAGAGGGTGGAGGCGTTGGTGTGGATGTTCTGTGGCTCAGGTCACTGGAAGGTTGAGTAAGCAAGGTAGAGCCCAGCATAGAGCCAATAGCAGAACCATCCAACCCCTCCTCCAAAGAACAGGGGATTGGGCTAGTATCTGCCAGAACAGCCAAGCCATTACGCTGAGCCGGTGTTACAGCAGATCCAATCGCACCCAAAGAAGATCGCTTGCCCGTTAAGATGTCTTTTGACAAGCGCTTTTCTGCAAAGGCTATTTCTTTCTCTAAAATACCAGTAGCCCGTTTAAAAAAACTGGTCCAATGTCCCCGTAACTATACCAGCATTAGTGTTCAAGGTAACGATTCTGCTTTTCCCTGATCGTAAAGCCATGACAGCAAATCAACAATTACCATTGAGCACTGATAATAAGCTCTCACAATATATAAACTATACTGACACAGAATAGACACAAAACCTGGGTTCAAATGGTATGGCCCAGCCTGGCCTCGACCGTCCTCGGGCGGCCACAGACGGCCCGCCCTTTGCCCGGGCTTAGCCCCGTGCTTTGTCCCGCGCGCGTCCCGCGGTAGCGTAAGGGGCGTTCCTTAAGTAGGAGGAGGAGGGGGCGGGAAGAGGCACCAGGTGCGCGAGGTTGACAGAGCACAAAGACCTCTGGGCCTCGCAGTCCCGCACCCCCGTTATCGCCCAGATGGAAATCAAAGAGTAGGCAAACCAGCAGCAGCCCCAGGTGTCAAGGTGGAATATGGCTTGTGATTCAGCAACAGTCCCGGTCGGTACAGGAGCAAGGACTTTAAAAAACACCAATTAAAATGAAAGCAAGTTCCACAACTACGAGCGGCTCCCGCGGAGCGGGGGCTGCGAGTCGTATTTGAGGTCGGCAGGGAACAGCAGGGAGGAGGGGCGGGGCACCATGTGCGCGAGGTTGACAGAGCGCAAAGACCTCTGGGCCTCGCAGTCCCGCACCCCCGTTATCGCCCAGATGGAAATCAAAGAGTAGGCAAACCAGCAGCAGCTCCAGGTGTCAAGGTGGAATATGGCTTGTGATTCAGCAACAGTCACGGTCGGTACAGGAGCGAGGACTTTAAAAAACACCAATTAAAATGAAAGCAAGTTCCACGACTACGAGCGGCTCCCGTGGAGTGGGGGCCGCAAGTCGTATTTGAGGTCGGCAGGGAACAGCAGGGAGGAGGGGTGGGAAGAGGCACCAGGTGCGCGAGGTTGACAGAGCGCAAAGACCTCTGGGCCTCGCAGTCCCGCACCCCCGTTATCGCCCAGATGGAAATCAAAGAGTAGGCAAACCAGCAGCAGCTCCAGGTGTCAAGGTGGAATATGGCTTGTGATTCAGCAACAGTCCCGGTCTGTACAGGAGTGAGGACTTTAAAAAACACCAATTAAAATGAAAGCAAGTCCACGACTACGAGCGGCTCCCGCGGAGCGGGGGCCGCGAGTCGTATTTGAGGTCGGCAGGGAACAGCAGGGAGGAGGGGCGGGAAGAGGCACCAGGTGCGCGAGGTTGACAGAGCGCAAGGACCTCTGGGCCTCGCAGTCCCGCACCCCCGTTATCGCCCAGATGGAAATCAAAGAGTAGGCAAACCAGCAGCAGCTCCAGGTGTCAAGGTGGAATATGGCTTGTAATTCAGCAACAGAACTGGTCGGTACAGGAGCGAGGACTTTAAAAAACACCAATTAAAATGAAAGCAAGTTCCACGACTACAAGGGGCTCCCGCGGAGCGGGGGCCGCGAGTCATATTTGAGGTCGGCAGGAAACAGCAGGGAGGAGGGGCGGGAAGAGGCACCAGGTGCGCGAGGTTGACAGAGTGCAAAGACCTCTGGGCCTCGCAGTCCCGCACCCCCCGTTATCGCCCAGATGGAAATCAAAGAGTAGGCAAACCAGCAGCAGCTCCAGGTGTCAAGGTGGAATATGGCTTGTGATTCAGCAACAGTCCCGGTCGGTACAGGAGCGAGGACTTTAAAAAACACCAATTAAAATGAAAGCAAGTTCCACGACTACGAGCGGCATTGTCAAATATGAAGTCCAGGTGCTCAAATGTTTGTAGGGCTCCACCCACTACCTCCACTGGCCCCACCCCTTTACTATATTGGCTTCAACCACTTCCTCAACTGGCATGACTAAAAGTCAGATGTAATAGCCTATGCCTACTCACGACTGTCAGGTAAGTTAGAGGTAAAACTATTGATCTGTTTGGATAGCATTGCATGAATTCCCAGCCATATGAATTGGAAAATCTGCAACCCCTATCATTCTCCCTCCTCCTTCATCACTTTGGATCTGCGGCTGCTGGACCATGTCCTGTTCACAGTCACTGTAATCTTCTTTTATGAAAGCATGGTCACCAGAAGGCTCAGCTATTTCCCTACATTCCTGGCATGACAGCTGTCAGTAATTTCTCACATCCTGTTTCCTGCCTAACTATGCCTACAACTTCCCAGATTGTGCCAGTGGGTAATTTCCAAAGAGACCCACCTTCACATGAATAAAATAATAATTAAACATGTAAAAAACAAATTTCTGGAGGTGGGGACTTGAGCCTTAATGAAAATGGTAAGTTCCCTTTACTACGTTACCAACCTAGATACTGTTTTCTCAATTTGACTTTATGCCCTTTTAGGATATTGATATTGCATCCCTTGCTGCACTATGAGCACATCGATACTCTTGCGTGCCCCTAGGTCCCACAGCTCCACAGACAGAAAGTATCTGGTCACCACAGTACTGCCACCCTCTGCTAACTCTGCACAAGCTGTAAACAAGTGAGCAAATATTGCCTTGAGTTACGTAGGTCCATTGCTCACTTTGCCACTGGATTCAAGCTAGCCTAGCTTTTAGCCAAAAACCGGTCCGAGGATGCTTGTTTCTGGTCCAGGGAAGGCATTTCTTGGCAGTTCCGGCTGGACTGTTCCCATGAGGCACAGGGTCAAGACTGATTTGCATATAGCTGTATCTGAACTTCAGTGGCAAAGTGAGCAAAATAATGATGATGGATTCACCCCAGATCTGTGACTGGGAGTGAGTGTTTGAAAAGTTTCAGCACTTCGTCCATCATCTCCTTGTGTGATCTTCTAAAGAGAGCTGTTTCACGGAGGGTCATCAGGGGGGCTCGCCGGTCTACAGGGCTAAGCCCTGCATGTGCACGCTGGGTTTCGTAAGAGGGCTGATTCACAAGAGGGGGCAGTGTTGGCTCTTGGGAGGGGGTCTGCCCCCAGTTACAGTGGTGTGGAATTCTGGGAGTGAGCAGGGGTTTGCCTTTTCCTTCTCTAATTTGGGGTCCTGTTAGGGAGAGGGGTCTCTCTTCCCTCTGGTAGTGTGGATTAATGGGGGGGGGGGTCTCCCTATCCCTTGGCTAGTGTTCAGTCTAAAAAGGAGGCAGCTCTTCTGCCTCCTTGTGAGGGTGGGTTCATGCTGGAAGGGAGCCAGGGCTCCCTTCCTCTGGCTAGTGCAGGGTGGGGAGGAAAGGGAGCCAGAGCTCCCTTCCTCTGGCTAGTGCTGGGAGGGGAGAGGGTACAGGGCCTGCAGTCCAGAGCCCCTCTTTAAAACTGCCAAAAGCATTTATCTTGAACTCTCAATTAGAAATTCTTGGAGCCGAATGATATCCTGTCCACGTGCCACCCGGGGCCTGGTGAGATTCCGGGTGGGGGATCGCTCAGGGACACACCACACAGAGGTGAACCGAGTCAGACATGGGGAGGGAGATCCACAGATTCCTGCACACAGAGTGAGACTGCCGGAACCAGTAGTGAGGGTCCAAATACAAGACATTTGTGAAAGTGGAGCGAGTCTGGAGGAAGGGAAGCCTTGAGACGCTACACTTCACACTGCTTGCTGCTGGAGGGCGCACGCCAGGGCCAGTGGGCTGGAGCAGATGACTGCAGAGATTTAAAGCCTGGTCTTCAATAACAGGGAGACACCTGGTATCTGCGTACCTGCGTTTTCTTAATTTATCAATAAAATTCATTTTAAGGGGACTATTAGTCACTGTCACAAGGCTGCTATGCAAGAGTAGCTATGGCTCTGCCTGTGTGGGGTGGTATAGTGCATTGTGAAGTTGGTGAAAGTTCCACATGCTGTGTGTGGGTCCACACAACCACCATTAGCAGCAAGCAGTTTAAAGGCAGAGGCTAACCTTCCTCCGGCCTTACTCCATCATTAGGAAAATATGGGCAAGGCTGAGTGCTTCAAGGACGTGCAGGTGCGAACTGTGCGCTATATGAATGCCATGCACACGTGACCGATGCTGGAGGAGGCATGATTGCTCAGCCTCATGGCAGGCCTGAGGCCTCGGACTCGGTTGGTCCGTTCACTCATAAAGCTGTTATTATAGCCAACTACCACGGTGACCGGCCATCACCATGGCACGCTCAAGGTAAAAGCTGTGTTGGTTTGGGCTACTTACGGTAACTGGTGGGGGTGGTGGGCGTCGGGCGGCACTGCCTTTATTAATATGCCTGCTGCGACTCGAGGACGTCCAACTGCTGTTGATGTATGTGGGGTGTGGGTGTGCCGGGGCGTTGCATTTTGAAAAAAATCTACGTAGTACCCACACTGCTGCAGCACAGCCCCTACCCCTACAGAACCAAATCCAGCCAATTCAGTGACCCGCCCACCGGCAACACTGAACTAAAGGCCGCCTAACGCAAATTTGGATGTATGGTTGGAATGACTGATCTTCTCTTTTTATTATAGGCTCTCACAGCCAATCTTCACGACTGCCAGAGCTCAGGAGACAAACAACAATGTCTGCAGCAATGAGTCAGTGAATGAGGTAATTATATTACTGACTTTGCCACAATGTCATATGACATGCAGATGGACGGTGTACACCCAGCCATGATAAATAAGTGCCAGTGCTAAGCACTGTAAAGCACCAGCACAAATTATATGAAGGGTTCATTATTCCAGACATGGACAAGCCAGTGGTGAAATCATTCAGGTACATGGCAATTAGGAGCCATTCTTGATGGCCTACTAAAACACAGGACACCTATGGCATCTGGTACCTCACATACACTGGACCCTTCTCTGTTCTAATGCAGCCCTTTACTTGATTGATGGCGACAAAGTTTGCCATAATAGTAGCAATTGCTATCATAATGTAGGCAACTGTGTCATGATGATGTTTACTTCTAGCATAATGCTGGCCCTGTCATAATTTCAAAAAGGGGGTGGTGATGGACAGAGTATCTGAGTTAATCAGAACACTCCTACCCAGTCAAGAGATCAGGGCTTGATCCATCACCGTTTTTTAGCTCACTGCACCATCCCAGTTCAGAACCTGGCTACATGCAAATTAGTCTGTCCCTGGCCCAGTGCATCATGGGAACAGGGCAGACCAAACTACCAAGCCAATTCTTTACTGGAAAGGAAACAAGCTTCCGGGGACCGGTTTCTGGCATTACAGCCGTCTTCGGCCCGGCTTGCTTGAATCCTGATGGTGCAGTGAGCAAGGGACTCATGTCTGAGCATACCCTTCCACACTTATGGTGGCCAAAATAATTTCAAAAAGGGGGGTGGTGATGGACAGAGTATCTGAGTTAATCAGAACACTCCTACCCAGTCAAGAGATCAGGCCTTGATCCATCACCATTTTTTAGCTCACTGCACCATCCCAGTTCAGAACCTGGCTACATGCAAATTAGTCTGTCCCTGGCCCAGTGCATCATGGGAACAGGGCAGACCAAACTACCAAGCCAATTCTTTACTGGAAAGGAAACAAGCTTCCGGGGACCGGTTTCTGGCATTACATCCGTCTTCAGCCTGGCTTGCTTGAATCCTGATGGTGCAGTGAGCAAGGGACTCATGTCTGAGCATACCCTTCCACACTTATGGTGGCCAAAATAATTTCAAAAAGGGGGGTGGTGATGGACAGAGTATCTGAGTTAATCAGAACACTCCTACCCAGTCAAGAGATCAGGGCTTGATCCATCACCGTTTTTTAGCTCACTGCACCATCCCAGTTCAGAACCTGGCTACATGCAAATTAGTCTGTCCCTGGCCCAGTGCATTATGGGAACAGGGCAGACCAAGCTACCAAGCTAATTCTTTACTGGAAAGGAAACAAGCTTCCGGGGACCGGTTTCTGGCATTACAGCCGTCTTCGGCCCGGCTAGCTTGACTCCTGATGGTGCAGTGAGCTAAAAAACGGTGATGGATCAAACCCTGATCTCTTGACTGGGTAGGAGTGTTCTGATTAACTCAGATACTCTGTCCATCACCACCCCCCTTTTTGAAATTATTTTGGCCACCATAAGTGTGAAAGGGTATGCTCAGACATGAGTCCCTTGCTGACTGCACCATCAGGATTCAAGCAAGCCGGGCCGAAGACGGCTGCAATGCCAGAAACCGGTCCCCGGAAGCTTGTTTCCTTTCCAGTAAAGAATTGGCTTGGTAGTTTGGTCTGCCCTGTTCCCATGATGCACTGGGCCAGGGACAGACTAATTTGCATGTAGCCAGGTTCTGAACTGGGATGGTGCAGTGAGCTAAAAAACGGTGATGGATCAAGCCCTGATCTCTTGACTGGGTAGGAGTGTTCTGATTAACTCAGATACTCTGTCCATCACCACCCCCCTTTTTGAAATTATTTTGGCCACCATAAATGCGGAAGGGTATGCTCAGACATGAGTCCCTTGCTCACTGCACCATCAGGATTCAAGCAAGCCGGGCCGAAGACAGCTGTAATGCCAGAAACCGGTCCCCGGAAGCTTGTTTCCTTTCCAGTAAAGAATTGGCTTGGTAGTTTGGTCTGCCCTGTTCCCATGATGCACTGGGCCAGGGACAGACTAATTTGCATGTAGCCAGGTTCTGAACTGGGATGGTGCAGTGAGCTAAAAAACGGTGATGGATCAAGCCCTGATCTCTTGACTGGGTAGGAGTGTTCTGATTAACTCAGGTACTCTGTCCATCACCACCCCCTTTTTGAAATTATTTTGGCCCTGTCATAATGGCAGCACTTCTTGGCGTAATGGTGGTAATCCCTGGTATATTGTGCACATCTATGGTCTGATAGTGCTCAGCGCTAGCACAGTTCTGGCACTCACTTATTAGTTGTAATACCTGGTATAACTTGGACACCAACGTTCAATGTGCCCATCCCTGCAGGGCACCTATGGCATGTGGTGACCTTATCCCTACATACTGTTCCATCTCTGTTGTGTTGGAGCCCACCACTTGTATAAAGATGACAAGTCTTGCCATAATGGTGACATTGTTCCTGTAATGTGGGCATGTGTGTCATGATGGTGGGCATATTGTGATCATCCATTCATAGATACTGTCAGTTAAATCTGTGAAGGGCAGCCTGCAACAATATTCGATAGGTGTAGAAACATAGGCGCTTTCCATCTATGTTGATAGCAAGCTCTGCCTCCAGTATATGTAATTTTTTTGAACAAGCCTCCTTCATCCATCTAGCCAAACACTCAATAATTCACCAAATCCTGAACTCACTGACCCATTCATACATCCATTAATGCATATATTCATTCATCCATCTGCACACATTCATTTATCAAATCCATTTACTCCCTCATCCAACTATTGACTCATTCTCATATCCACCCAACCACAAACCCATTAAAAAAAACAGCTATTCAATGAAGAAACACTTTAAATTTAGTAAAAAGAACTCCGGCATACTAACATACATTGTTTATTAGTGCTCAATTTAAGTGGAAACCGAGCTCCGCATTGTAACGTCTTGTTGTATTTAGGTTATTTGGAATTTGGAGTTTGGGGTTCCAGATTGGAATGTGGGGAGCAACAGTTGTATGAAGGCTTCCTCCAAGTTCATGTTATGAGAATACAGTTCCTACCTGCTATTTGCTAGATTCTTAATAAGCCTCTTCATTTCATAGGCGGCGAGCGGTGTGTCTTAGTACAACTGGGAGGAGAGCCACGCAGAAGTGATGCCATTGGTGTGCAAGCTAGCTAGCTGGAGGTTTGTAGCCACAAATGTGTTCCCTACATTTCTGATAGTTGGGCAATGGAGCTGAGGATTTCTTGAAACGAGGCACTGGATTTCAGCAGAGGAGTTTGTGGCAAATTGACCCTTTTGGTTGTTGCTGTTGTGATGCACTCCTAACCATGCTTGCTGCAAGCTTCCTGCTCAAGCCACGCCACATGAACATGTGCTTGCAGCTACTGCTGCAGCCGGGATTGCAGTTGGGCCTTTGTTCCTAGGCAATCCTTTGTTGAAGGAAGCTTTCAGGAATGCATGTTATTACAAGACAGACTCATGTTGACTATTAACGATGCTAGGAAGCCGATGAAACTGGGTTATGGACTCACACTAAAGATATTGTACCTATTAAAATGTTCTTCTCAAAGAATTAGTCTTTTGTATGTTTGTGTTGTATTTTTCTACTGATGGAGTGATTCTTAGTTCCCACATTTTTTTGAATGCTCCTCGTAAACTCAACACAGCCGGGGACGAGGAGTATTTTCAAGCAGTAGGTTGTGACACATTTATAGAATCCAGGAAGTTAGCCATGTTAAAACACTGTCTTGGTGCAGAAAGGAGAGGGACTTTAAAACATCTTCCTCTCCTTGTGGATGATTAAGAAGAAGATGACGAAATGTACGACCATGACAAGGCAATTATTCATTTTTTTATTTTTTTTATTTATTAAGTATAACTGGTACATTACAATAAACACATCAATTCAATGAAAGATTACATATCATCAATACAGTGATAAAAACATATTTAAACGTCAGAGAGAATCGGCAGAAATACATAATATTATATGATAATATTCGATTAATAATATAAAATAACGTAAAATCTGGGGAACAAATTCATATATATACATACACAAGGGTAATCTAATTGGAGGATTCTCTCCATAGAGCAAGGGGAGCCTAGATGCAGAGGCCCAACTCCCTAATCCTTCTACCTCTCCGTTTGTAGTGAAAGGTCTCAATATTATGAATACCTAGCAACCTAGCTAGCCACATCTGGAAAGTAGGTGCTGCGCTGTCCTTCCATCCTGCCGCTACCAAGATCCAAAGGACTGCCACACATATAAACACAAAGGACTCCTTATCACTATCAAAGGCTAGATTACTAGGGGCGTACAACACCATTGAAAAGATTCTAGCATCCAAACCTGAAATTACGCAGGCAGCATTTATCCTTCAATGCCTGAAAGTGGTCTTAAATGAGAACTACTTTGAATTTAACAACGAGCTATTCAAACAGACGAAGGGAGTCAGCATGGGGTCAGTTGTGCCCCCAGCATTGCATGCCTCTATGTAGGCGAATTTGAGCGGACTAATATTTACAATGAAATGGGCCCCTTCATGAAAACGTGACCTTTTGGTCTCGTTTTATTGATGATGTCTTTTTTATATGGAAGGGGGACCATGATAGTCTGAACGAATTCCTACTTTGGTTGAATGCGGCTGATCCCAACTTACAGTTCACAATACATACGAGCAATGAAAGGATTGAGTTTTTGGACATCTGGGTGGAACATCAGGCTGAGAAACTCCAGGTTTCACTATATACGAAACCTACAGCAAGAAACACTTTGCTGCAATATGAAAGCTTCCACCCTCGATTCCAACGTGATAGCATACCCGGCAGTCAGTTTCTCCGTATTAGGAGAAACTGTTCTGATGTAGGATATTTTTTACATCACTCCGACATTCTAAAAGAAAAGCTCCTCCATAGAGGATATCCTGCTAAATTGGTGAAAGATTCAATTAAACGGGCAAGATATGCTAATCGGGAATGCATGTTCCAACCTAAGGAGAAAGAAAATCAAGACCAACTGGTGTGCATTACCCGCCATTCTAACCTGGATCATAAATTGCGCCAAGTAATCAACTCTAGCTGGCACCTTCTCAATCTAGAGAAGAACAAAATACCTCTACCCTGGCCAATTTTTGCCTTCAAACGGAACAGAAATTTGAAAAACTTTTTGGTCAGGGGCAAGGTGCCCGAGTCGGGCAAGGCACAACAAACAGCTATCTCTAATTTGAACCCTATTTTTAGAAATCATCGGTGTGGCACATGCCAAGCATGCCCCCATGCCATCGTTGTAGACACGATAACCACCTTATATCGCTCTATATCGGTATCCCGCAACAAGAGGCTGACCAACTGCCGCACGAGTAACATAATTTATGTTATTCTGTGTCCGTGCGACCTACCCTATGTAGGAGAGACCGGACGCGAATGCCGCCTGAGAATAGGTGAACACAGATCAAACATTGGAAAGAAGAAGCTGACTGCCCCCATTGTGCCCCATTGGTTGGAGAATAAACATACAGAGAAAGACCTGAGATAGTTTATCTTGGAAAAAATTCAGGCCAAACCTGGAATAGATCCCACCTCTCTCCGTAAAAAGAGAGAGGTATTTTGGATCTATTTTCTGAACTCGGTCAACTGTGGACTGAACGAGGAGTGCCCTTGGCATAATGCCATCATATAGAGCTTAACCTGTCGGCCCGTATTGCTATGAGTACATCTCCAGGTCGGGTTACATATAGATGCTCCATATTGTCACCCCTTGAATACATTTCTATATTTGGGCTTTCATTTTCCCAACCATAGTGTAAGGAATGGGCCGAACTTTCCACCCTAGACGGCCGTTGCACTTAGACTAGGGACGTAGCCCATCGCGGAGACCCATCTCCGTGGTAATAACTGGACCAAAATGTTACATCTAAAATGGCAGCCATCCCGGATTTAGGAACGCAGTCCGTCTTTGGTGCCTAGTTACCATAGAGATGAATGGCAGGAGTAGGCGTGGGACAGTCACTTTACGTATTTAAACCCGCGACCCCAGGATGGCCACTAACGGCGCTGGGCTACTTGCGGACACACAGCCGAACATCCTTGCTTCGAACGGTTAATTGACTGAGGAGAACAAGTAAGTGTGGCTACGTTTCGGAAAATCTGTTTAATAAAGGACTCCTGGCTTATGATTCCACGTAGCATTGTTAACCTTTTTATTATATATTTTCCTGGCTAGATCCACACAAGTTTGGAATTAAAAAAGAGCCGTCCATGTGATCTGCACCCGGTGGATACTTAGCCGAAAACCCTTTCCTTCGTGTGGCAAGTTTATCAAATTGAACGAGTAAGTCGGGCTGCGCTTTGTTAGAGCTGTGTAGTGAAGGCCCCCGGGCATATGTGATCACGTTGTATCGTTAATTATTCGTTTGATTCACTCTGCTAGATCCAAGAGTTTTGGAAACAAGAGAGAGTTTCCTGTGTCTCATTCGCAAGCCCAGCACCCATATATATTTTTGAAAACATCCACCCCTGGAGGTATAGTGGTTTTGAATGTGATTACCGAACGGGGTATCTCTAATTGAGGGGGCCAGTTCAAATTGACAAATGGGATCTATGTTTCTAATTCCGATTTCGAGTGCGGAATTTTTATATTATATATCTTGCCCTTAAATTCAGATTCCCTCGAAAATTGGACTGAGCCAGCCGCAGACGAGAGATTTAAGTCCTGACAGATCGCCCGAAGTTAAACGGAGTAAAATCTGATACCTTGAAAGTTAAACAAGGTTATTATTAGGTATATTATCTCAGAGACCCTGTATTGTATCACGAGGGATACCACTAGCCATTGAGATTTTGCGCGAGCTGTGCCGTACTTTCTAGGTTAAATCCTGAGCAGCGTTCTGATGGAATGTTTAGAGCTCTCCTTAAAATACTATGTAACCATAACTAAGGGCTATGTCACCAAAGATAGAATTGTATATATAAAAAAGTATGGCTTATTAATATCTATTTATTTCCAACTTCGTTTGCCCCTTAGCCTATGAATCCAGTGTAAAGGCTTTCCGGTCACACGGGTGCGTTACCGAATGAGGTCTCGGTGTGCGAGACCCCTAAGTGGACGTATTTGAATCCTCCCCCGGAACTTGAAACAAGGTAACCAAAGGGTGGTCAAGGATGGGTTTTGATGACTATAGAGAGGCTTTGGGGCCTGCCCTAATTAAATGTCTTTATACTCTAGCCTTGGTTTCCATCGGCAGGCCCAGTTGATACCATCCCTCCTTATAAAAAGACATAACCCCCTGTCAGAATCATAATGGCTCTCTAAAAAACCCTCCCCTATGTTTTTTGAATGAATTGTGGCAAAAAAGGAAATGTGCATTTGTAGATATATAGGGGCACCTTATTAATCTGGAGTGTCTGTGTGCTTCGTAGATCCCATGTGGGATACCGAGAGGAGACCTAATGATTTTCGGACTGACTTTAGGAGTTGGAGCCATGTCACACACAATAACACCATAAATGAGATAAAGAGAGAAAACATGAATGTAGATTACAGTGAAGATGTATATATTATGTAGTGGAATAACAAGTGCTAATTCGGACTGTATATATGTATATATATATATATATATATATATATATATATATTCACTGAAAAAACCATAGGTTATAGACCATATATAGTTAGGAATTAGCATTTAAAAAACCTTATTTTACTCACACAAAACCATTGAAATTCCATATATAGTTAGTTGCACTAACTATATATCGCGCACCCGCAATCCACTGCTGATCATGTCACATATTACATCATTCATGACATGGTCAGTGACATCACTGATGACATCACTGATGACATCTCAAATGACATCACTGATGACATCACTGATGACATCTCAAATGACATCACTGATGACTACATCCAGTGACTGTATAATTCTGTAAAGTTAAAATATGTCTTACATATTGAAGAATGAGTGGATGTATAGTGTCTTGATGAAGGATTTAGTAGGGGCATGGCTGACTGTATGAGTGACTGATTAAATGTGTCTCACTGAGTGCATGGGTTAGTGACTAAACTGTCTTAATTTGTGCATCATTATGTCTGTTGTTCTGTAAACTGCTGCATGTGTTGATCATTAGCTATATGATTAACTGTATGGGTTATTGATTGGTTGCCAAAGCATTTGTATGGGAGACTGAGTGTGTGTGTGGGTGGCTGGGAGGTGTATGACTCTCTGCATAGATGTGTGAGCAGTTGATTGACTAGATGTATGGGTTCAAAAGTGCATGTGGAAACAGCTGTATGGGCGGTTGACTGTGTGCATGAGTGTATTGGTGAGTGAATGGATATCTCAGTGCTACATGTCAAAGTAAGTAAATATGTAAAACACAGTACATGTGAAAGTTGACATATATAAATAACTGTGCATAAGAGCCAGTGAATGTGTGAGTGGCTGTATGGATTATTGTGAACTTGTATCAGGGATTGTATAACAGAGTAAATATGTTTTAGTATATGTTTGAATAAGTAAGGTGTGTATAACTGTATAGTTGAGGAAATGGAGGTGTGATTGATTCTTTGCATGACTGACTAAGTGTCTGAGTAACTCCATGGATGAGTGACAGTCTATGAGTGTCTGTTTACACTGAGTGTATCTAAGGTTATATTAGAGTCTGAAGAGGTTCATCGTATTATCACATGATTGATGTCATCAGTGATGTGATCAGTAATGTCAAATGAGATGTCATCAGTGATGTAATCAGTGATGTCATTTGAGATGTCATCAGTGATGTCATCAGTGATGTCATTTGAGATGTCATCAGTGATGTCATCAGTGATGTCACTGACCATGTCATGAATGATGTAATATGTGACATGATCAGCAGTGGATTGCGGGTGCGCGATATATAGTTAGTGCAACTAACTATATATTAAATTTCAATGGTTTTGTGTGAGTAAAATAAGGTTTTTTAAATGCTAATTCCTAACTATATATGGTCTATAACCTATGGTTTTTTCAGTGAATTTTCAAGGTTTTGTAAATGCTAATTCCTAACTATATATGGTCTATAACCTATGGTTTTTTCAGTGAATTTCATTGGTTTTTTAAAAGCTAATATCTATAGCTGTAAAATGTATTCTTCTTTAAATCCAAAAATATATTTTATATGTTTATTAATAATTTTTTTTTAATATTTTTTTTGTTTCGCTCCCGGTCCGCGAACCGGGAAGCTTCCCGTTAGCTCAATTCGATTCCGCGATCCGGTCCGCGAACCGGTAACAAATCAACATAGTTACGGTATCGCGTTGCCGCGTAATGCGTCTTATGACGTACTGCGTTAGCGCACCCGGAAGTGCCCCGGGGCGCGGACCGAGGCGCGAAACGCAACTCCCCGGAAGCGATCCGCGGCGCGAAAGCGCGACGTATCGCGTTGCCGCGAAATGCGTCTTGTGACGTACTGCGTTAGCGCACCCGGAAGTGTCCCCGGGCGCGGACCGAGGCGCGAAGCGCAGCGAACCGGAAGCTAACCGGGGAGCGTTCCGCAGCGCGTAACATGAAAGTTAGAGTCATGTGACTTGTTAATAAAGCTTTTCATTGGTTCATTTCACTTTTAGTTTCATAATTATGGAAGGCTAGGTCAGGTGACCTAAAAATAACACTTTTCATTGGTTGAGAAGTATTGTTTTTTCCAAATGATGAAAACCCCTCCTTCTTTCCTCACTCTGACTTTCATCATTGTGAGAGGAAGACCTTTATTAATACTTGAGAAATGACTTCAGTACTTGCTTCAGCTGGTGGACCCCCACCACCACCTCCACCTCCTCATGGGAAGAGAGGACCACCTCCCCAGGTGATCACCAACACAGAGGAGGAAGAGGAAGAACTAGAGGAAGAGGAGAGAGAAGAACCACAGTTCTTGGAAGAGGTGCCCCGGGTTTCCCATAGGAAAGCCAGTTTCATCTGGCAGTTTTATTCAATCCCTCCAGGGCAAAAGAAAGTGAATGCGAGGTATGTGACCTGCCTCATCTGCAAAGAGAAATTATCAAGAGGGACTGATAAAAAGTATAGCTATGGGAACTATACCATGCATCGGCACATGACCAGGAAGCATCCACTTAATTACAGCCGGGCGGAAATACGGGATATGGAACAAAACCCAACAGCAACTCCTGTGGCCAGGTCAACATCGTCAATATCATTGACACCAGCAGAGGCACGGGAAACTGTGCCAAACATCCAAGAGAATTTTGGGCACATGAAACATACTTGTATGCACTGTGGAGCGTTGATATCATGTGGTAACATGAGTATTAATGCCATCAACCTGGCTTATGACAATCATAATTGCCCTAACCGCCCCCAGTAATTTTTTTTTGCTCCTGTTGAGCCCTTTTCAACGCCTGTTTTTTGTTGTTCCCCCCCCCCAAAAAAACCCAAAAAAATATAAAATCGTTCAAAAAATACAAAAAAAACAAAAAATGTTCAAAAAATACAAAAAAAATATAAAACAACAAAAATATAAAAAAAAAAGTTCTTTTCAGAACTACCTTCCCTTTCCAAAAAAATTGCTAGAATGTTTAGCACTCTGGCAAGCTCTATTTCTTTTGGTTCGCTTCCGGTTTAGCTTCCCGGTACGCGTACCGGGAGCTAACCAAAAAAAAAACTTTTTTAAAAAAAAGAGTAAGTATAAGGAAAGTAAACAGAGAGTGATGTTTCAAGAAAGACAGCTATAGGGAGTAAAGAAGAGATACTATTTAATAGATCTATTTACCAAAGAACAGACAGAAGATGGTATAATTGTGAAAAACAAAATAGATAACGAAGTGAAAGAAAAACAAGCATTGGCATAGCCAATAGGTATCGACTTTTGGACCTTCTAAGTCTTTAGTTATGCAGCATAATATCCTTGGTGCAGCAACATCAACTGTTGCATGGCTAAACACGTATAAGGTCCCAAAGGCGAGACCTATTGTCTATGCCAATGCTTGTTTCTTAAGTAGAATTGCAATACGTATGGCTCTTCCATGTAAAAAAATCTTATCTTGTGCTCTAAAGATTGCTAAAGTCTCGACAGAGAACAGGCTAGATTGTAAGTAGGGTAAATTGCGCTTGGTGATCTGTTTGAGGGAGCGTCTGCTTTGCCTGGTGTCTTTGGAGAGCAATTTTGATTGTTATACTGGACAATATAGCCCTAATGTAAATAACATAGGGGCATATTATCAACATAGGCAATAAAAGATTTGCAGCTTTTATAGGCAGAAATGTGTCGCTAAAGCTGCTTTTGCGGCAGAAAACTGCCGCTAAAGCCGCTTTTGCACCAGTTTTCTGCCAATAAAAAGAGCAATAATTTTATTGGCTGCATTCATAATATGCCCCTTAGTGTGCTTCAACTACACAGAGAAAGCATTATGAACAAATAGTGATACAGTGATCAGTCAAAGACACTAAGAGTAATAGAGACGGAGTGAGTGAACAAGAGTGAGGAACTATGAGAAGAGAGGGACTGAGAAAAAAAGTGGAAGGAGTTGAGTAAGTAGGTAATAGAGAAAGGAATGAGGGAAGTAGCAAAGGCAGGAAACTGAGGATTAAAGAAATGAAGCAGTGGAACTAATAGTAGTTCAATGTGATAGAAATGTAACGAAAAGAGTACAAAATACTTACCTTATAATTGTCGTTAAATTCCTCACTTTTTATTTTTATACTTTCAATCTGTGAAAGAGAGAACAAACATTTGAAAAATATAAAAACATGTATTGAAAAATTACAAAAGACAAGGGCAAAGATTGAAGGACAAACAGTTTTTCAATAACTTTGACACTTACAGAAGCTACACAGTCCTAAAGATATACATTTTAAAGTAACACTATCTTGATGCAGATGAAGTGAGGCCTATCTTAAAACATGGTGCATCTTTTGCATTGCTGTTGTCTCAGAAAAGTGTCGCAAGACACTAAAATTTAAAATAATTGCTTCAGGATGCCAATAAGATGTCTACTATCCAGAGTTTTGTTTCAGGTGAGGCCTACTCAGGGTTGCAGATGAAATTTCGAGTTGTTGAAGAGAATAGAAGACATAATACATGTGAAGGTCTACCAATGAAGTGAGTCATGTCCACTGCAATCTTCAACAAAGTCCAAACCTCCTATGTTTCCCTGGACAGACCTAAACTTGATCTGCACAATGTGATTCGTAATGATAGGAAACACAGGTGATGTAATTGAAATACATGCAATTTATTTTCCTCATTTCACAATCACATCACTTCTGTTTCCTTTGCTTAGGTATCTCATTGTGCAGATGTAGTCTAGCATATCAAAGAATACGCAGAAGTGCAGCACTGCATGCAACAACTTTGACACTTACAGAAGCCTCACCTTCTCCATGCCTTCTACACAGTTCTACATATACATCATAAATGGAAACATTACAGAATTAATTATACATGTTAAATGGTTTATTTTTGCTGTTCTCAGAATGTATCAAAATTCACTAAAAACAGTGACTTGAAGGTATTCATCATGTAACAGCGGGGAAAAAAAAACACAATCAAAATGATTGTGTTTAAAAAACCCATACAAGATCAGAAATCAAAAATCAGAACTCCTTAAAGTTAACTTACTTTCCATGACGTCCAAGGATGTCCTATGAATAGCTTATACTCTTTTGTGCTGTTATTACTTTCAGCCCACCAGTTTCTGAAAGAAAATCTCCATCGTTTTTAAAAACATGTTACATACAATAAATGACTTCTTGCTCTCTACCACAAGATTCCACAAGGCCAAATTTTGTCAGAGCCATGTATAACTCTTGGATTTCTTGTTAGCCAATCCCATCATTTGGCATTCCCGCAACTTTCAGAATTAAAATGTTGAAGATCATTTTCACAATCCTGGAATAGTAATATCTTCCCCTTCTTGCTCAGTCATGTTCTACATTTCGTATGACACTGATACTGCTTAATATGAAGCAGACTTACACTACCTCTATGAGTACTACAATTATTTAATTCTCTACATCACTTTTAATCACAAAGTAATGTAAAACAGTAGACAGCATTGCAGACTTACATTCCCTCTACTCCATGTTTTGATTGGCTGCTTTAATTAGCTTATGAAAAGAAACAGTTTTTCTGAACTCATTTAAACTGCACATACATGTCCATGATGTCCAATCCTATGATTAGAAGTTATGTCTCTGAACTACACTTATCCTCAAGGCCAAATTGTGTAGGAGCCATTAGAACTTCTTGAAATTCCACAGATCATATCCCGAGATTATTTTCCTAAAATTTTGGTTTTAAAAACACCAGGTAAGAGTTTTTAAGGTCATACGGCAATTTTTTTTTGAAAATTACAACAGAATCATTACAGAATGACCAGCCATTTCTAGACTTTAAATAAGCTGTGTAATGTCCTGATGATATTGAAGGGCCGTCATGATATATAATTGCTGTAGTTACAAAAGTCCTTCCTGATATTGACAACTGCGAAGCTACAAATTTTTTTATTAAAGTTGTCAATTTTGTTCCATCAGGCCTACATCGTTGGAACATTAAAATGATGTACTGGCCATATGTTCGTATAAATAATGTGGACATCATTTCAGATTTACATTGGCTACACTCCATGTTGTGATTAGCAGCTTTTACTAGCTTATTAAAGGAGACTGATTTACTGTCTGGCAAAGTTAAATATACAAATCTTTCTGAGTCTACACTAGTAGTACTTGATACCATACAGTTCTCGCAGTCATGCTGCCATTGATAAGAAAGCCCAAACAGCTGATCTACATCTACACCTTCAGCATGTAATACATGAAGCATATACATTAAAAACTCCTGACAATCTTGCTGAATATTTTGAGAGAATTGTGTTTGGCCTGAACATCTATCTAACAGATTTCTAATTTCAGACACACTTTCTATGTTTCTTCTATCAGTGGTACATTTCTCTAACACAGAATTTAACAAACTGCAAAATCTTTGATCAGAATTGACCACAATCTCTTCTTTTACATTTTTTAGAGAAAACAAAACATTAATTACTACATTAGCATAGCAGTTGACACCAGAACTGTTTTCAAACTGAAAACCAACAACATCTTCAACAGAATCCTCTTTGTTTCTGCTTGTAATTTTAGGTTCATTCACTTTTTGTCTTTTTGCTACAACCTGCCCAGTATTGTTCTCATTTCTTCGTTTCCGGCCTACCAGACGTTTCTCAAACAAAGGAAACTGAGGCAAATGTGGCGCATACTCTCTTCTTAACCTATTGTATTCCTTAACACAATCTAGATCTGCACAAATGTTTCTGACATCACAGTCAATCAAGTACAATCCCGATAAAGTTCTAACTCGTGACAATGCCACATATGCCATACCCTCCTTGAACACAGAACTGCCAATATTCACCAATGCAGTGTCTACACTTAAACCTTGCGATTTATGAATTGTCACCGCATATGCCAAGCAAACAGGGAACTGCTTACGGCGAACATATAAGTCTTTTACAAACAAAAATCTAGCAGAACAACGAGCAATTAGCTGTACTTCCTCAATGCCATCAAATTTAATTTTTAAAAATTCAATTCCATCTCTATTTCTGTATTTCACAAAATCAACAACATTACCCATTGATCCATTTACCAGACCTCTTTCAACATGTAAACTCCTTCTTAAAATTATACGGCAGTTCAAGCACAGATTCAGAGTCTTTTCAAAACCTGCAGTTTTAGATATACTCTTCTCTAATGAATCCAATTTTGTTTTCAGATTCTCAGACAAAATAATTGTTGATCCCATATGCTCTACTCTATCAATAGCTTCCACTTTCACAATCTCTTGCTTTTCTAAATGCAACATTTTGTTGTTAAATTTTGCACATTCTGCAAGAGTTGGCATCAAACATATTCCAGATTTCTTATCCGTAATTTTCTGAAAAATATTCTCAGGCACAACATCTTGTTCTGGATATAAATTTGACAGTAATCGTGCATGTAAAGCTTCTTTCCCATGCTCGGTCACTTTTCCAATTCTAACATCTTGTAGAATAGTCTTGTAAACTTCATCCTTTGCCTGACGCATATTTTCATGCAGTTCAGCATAATTGAAGTTTAACCATATATTGACGTTGCCAATGCTGCCTAGGCACTTCCTGGTATCTTCATGCGTGAGCATTTTGAACACAGGTTGCCCTTTCACTGGTGTCAGCTGCAGAAGATCTCCAAAAACAATGATGTGTTTGCCACCGAATAACACATCATACTCTGTTTTGAGAACTTCTTGCATCCTCAAATGCACAAAGGCAAGCATGACATTGGAAACCATGCTTACTTCGTCAATGATAAGAAGTTTCATTTTCCTCAAGATTCTTGAAACTTCAAAACAAGCATCTCCAGATAGCTTGTGATATTCTAATTTGTTGTCATGCTCCACTGGCAGCATCAGTAAACGATGTAAAGTAATCCCTTTAATATTATGTGCTGCCAGTCCAGTTGGAGCAGTGACAACACAAGACAGTGATGACTCTGTCCTTTCCTGCAAATAGCATGAAATTGCTTTAATGAGGAAACTTTTTCCAGTTCCCGCTTCTCCACTCACGTACAGTCGGACAGGTTTCAACGACGTACATGAGCACTCTTTCTTATCATGACTTAATCCATGATCAATTTGCATGGTAACTTCGTCATATATTTTCCTCTGCTCAACGTTGAGTTGCCTTTCCAACTCTTCTAAGTTAACCGCATCCTCTTGAGCATGTGCCATGGCTCTTTCCACCTCATTCATAGCAGTGGCAGCTTCATTTTCAATAAGAGGTCCTCCTAGTGGATCCTGACTCAATGAAGCAGAACTCTGACTGTCCTGAGAACTGTCTCTGGCAATCTCGGCTGCAATCGTTGCTTCCTGCTCAATTTCCGCATTCAACATTTCTACATATTTGGGAAAAGCAGGACATTCTATGGTCTCCTTGGCGGCATTGAAAGAGTCTTCGTAACAGAGGAAATCTCCAAGCAGTTCCTCTTCTGCACGCCAAGGCTTGAAAAGTTGCAAAAGTGCTAAATAGAAAAACTCCTTTTTTTCAGGAGATTCGCCACTCAATTTTCGATGGTTTATCAAGTGGCATTTTCTTTGCTTGACCAGACATCCCTCACTTCCTATTACAGCATACACTCCTTTCTCAGTATCTTCTTTGATGTTCCTCTTGAACATGTAATTTTGCAGAACCTCATACAGACAAACATTCTCTAGGTGACTGCTTCGATTTGGATAATATGTATCCAACATGTTTGTCTTCAAAATGTCGGTACTGTTTGGCTCCTTTTCCGCCAAATACTCAATTTCCCGCACAGGTTTGAGAACTCGATTACGCGTTGCAGCAAGACCAAGACTCGCCCAAACGATACTCCTGGACTTGGCATAGAGACTTGCTGAAGACAACCGGTCAGAACATTCGTACGCTCCGATTTCTCGATGCGACAACATCTTCAGACTGAAACTGTACAACTTCTTGCTGAGGCTCTTTTCATGGGAAATGTCCTCCCACATATCCTTCAATTCTGTCTTCTCTTTTTTGGTGATATACGACGTCACATACCGAGCCACAGCCATACAGTTATCAGCCACAAACTGTATATCCATGTTAGCATTCCACATGGACAAAATCACCGGGTTGTAGTCGTTGATATACTTGGACTCTTCGTTCCTCTTCAAATTGTAAGTGTTTTTAGGTGATTTCTTCATCACATTATGTCGCAGCGAAGACATCAAACTGTTTACTCTTCCTTTAGAAATCACCGGTCGTGGGAAGCCGAAACGACATTTGGTGTAGAACTTGTCTTTGTTTCGGAATTTACGACGGCAGTACTTTCCACATCGATGGCTTTGGAAACGCAGAACTTTTTCTCTTAGGCTTTTCTTCTCCTTTGCATTTGGAACAGCACACGTAGAATACTGTTGGATGAAACTCATCACTGAGTCTTCTGGATCCGTTCCAAATTTAGGTGCATCCTTGATCCACAGCAACATATGTATATGAGGAGCTCCTCTTGCTTGGTACTCCTTTCTCCAGAAGAAATCCAACACCTCTCCAAGAGGTGGATTCTTCTTATTCATGATGAAAGACATCATAGCTTCAAATCTATGATTGAAGTACCTACATACATTGACTGGATCCAAAGAGCACAGTTCTCCGGGTGTCTTGAATTCGATGTTTTCTACGTTAGCATTTGCCTCTCGTAGAAATTGAAGTAAGTCTTCCCAGCCATACTCGGCACAACTCAGAGTGAGGAACCATGTGGGAGTACCTAAGTTCCTCAGCATACATTTTAAATCACCATGACGACGGTACCAGTACTCATTAGTACCACGCTGACACGCCATGAGATTAATCAGGTGAGATTCCAAAATACTATCTTGGACATTCACTTTATCCATAAAATCACTTGCCGAGATGTTTTGCATGTGTATACCACTTTTCAAGATGTGGTTCACTGCATATGACAGTCCAGACAGATCGCTTTCAAACAGGAGATGAAACAAATAAGGAATGCATTGTCGAAACCTAGCATCTCCTGCATACAATCGCAAAGTCCGGTATTCAGAAGCAGGAATTTGATGAGGTCGCTCATCATATCTTCCTCCCTGACCTGTTGGAAAAAGCTGTGGGAAACACCGAGCTTCCAAACTTTCCTCCCAAACACTAATGGGACTCCCTTTGGCTTGTTTCATTTGAAACAACTCAATAGCATTCCCCATGACTTCCTTTGAATGCAAAGGATGAACACTATAATGTTCATATATTTCCTCACTAGTAGAGGGTTCTACTTTCTCAATTTGACCAGCACACAAATCGCTATCCTCTTCCTCACTTACTTCCTCTTCTGCAACATATACATTCTTATAGTATTTATTATTTTTTTTCAAATACAATGTTGCCTTTTTAACTTTCCTAACATCTACTAAATCTTGCCATATTTTCTTATTCTTTGTCGGAACCCCATTAACTAAGATAACCAGAGGTTCCTCTTCCACTTTTTCTACTCCAATTGTGTTAATGTTTTTCTTCAAATCTAGAGGCAAATAAACAACTCTTCCCTTTAACCCTCTCTGTAAATCTGATGGAGGCAATTTCCCTGTCTTTGGCTCCATTCTTACAATAGCCTGAAAGGGATGGATACTTTGAATCAAAATAGATTCATAAGTATTTAAATCCTTCAATTCAGAAGGAATCTCAACCAATTCCAGATTATTATGAACTGCTCTAGCAGGCATCTGGTTTTGTTTTAATTTGTTACAACAATAAGTACACACACGTTGATCCAATCCCAAATCAAAACAATTTTCTACCATCAAGTATGTTGCAAAATCCTTCCATTCACTATTATTTTCCCTTTCACTTTTTGCATATAAATCCACTAACTTAGTCTGATTCTTATAATAAGTGCGTCGACAACACACACAAGTGAAATTAGGCCTCTCACTTGATTTCATGTCAAACGTCGCAATTTCCCTCTGGAAATTATCTGTACTGGAAACATGTACAGTATCTTCCAAATGACCCTCTATTTCTTGCTCAATTTCAACATTCTCCTCTTTACTTCCAAAGTAACAAAACTCAATTTCTTCACATATATTCCTCACATCTATTTCAGAACCATGCAAAAGAGCAGCGCATAATTGTTTCAGCATAATTGCTGGACTCTTAGCATAATACAACATTCTAACTAACTTCCTCACTTTGTTATGATGCACTGCTAGCATCCTGAAATGATGAAAAACACTCTGGCATACTCTCCTGGAAAGACAAGCCAGTGAATGACCATGCAAACCTGTCACTTCTCTCACTCTGCAAGGATCTAATTCTTGCAACAACCTTATTTTCTGCTTTAAACTTTTCTTGTTAAATGTCCGTACAAAATCACAAAGCAAATTGATGGAATCCTGTCGCACACTGCAAATACTACTACACTTCCAGGTGTACACAGGACCCTTAGCACGTCTTCCTAAAACCTCATTACCTAACAACTCTTCTGCCTCTGTTGTCACAAGTTTTTCTTTTTCAACTGGACAACCATCTTTCATTTCATAAGCACGACCACTGATGTCAACTGCATGCACCAAATCATTATCCTGGAAATAACTCTCTTCATTAAAAAATGCCTCACAGCTTGAACTATGTATCCATTCTCCAGAAAAAACTTCACAAAAATTACTACGATTAACTATTCTCTTCCATCTACTATTTCTTTTGAAATCAAAAATTTCCTTGTTTAGCTTCCTAATTCTATTGATTATCAAAATAAATAACTTACGTTTAATTTCAAAAGCCTGATCAATAACTTTCTCAACTTTTTTTTTTCTCCTATAAAAAACTAATTTCTGTTGACCTTTCTTAATATTTTTTAACAAATTGCCAATTATCCTGTTGCGGAACATTCGTTTACGAATCTCCCAAAACGGTTGTTTCCTTCTACTATCATGCACAGATTTATCTCTTGCTCTAGCAGTAACATTTTCATTTGTCCTTTTCTTTCCATTTGATTTACTTGTCATATTATGGATTGAAACATTTTCTATACTAATATTTTTTTTATTACAAATATTTCTTATGAAATATTTAGAGCTCTTACCCGGTGCTTTCTTCATGGCTTGAGAAATCTTTTTGTTAGAGGACTGCTGCATTTTTTTTTCTCCTGCTGTCTTTCACGTTTTGCAGCCTTTTTCTCTCTTATTTTTGTAGGCATCTTGAAATGATCTGCAGTTGAATCTGAGGAAAAAGATAATAAAAAATGTTATTAAACATTATTATCAAACAGTAAATCAGTAATAGTGATCAAAAACATAACACACTACTTGACATTTTATTTTGAAGATTTTTTAGTCATTGCCATTTTTACAATACAGAAATACCAGAAAAGAAATGACATTTATATTTATGTTACCTATGCTATTTTATATGTGAATCTGATCTAATTTTATGAGCATATTTTAATATTTTATTGAAAACACTACACATAACCTGTTTTTGAAGGTGTTTTTATTTTTAAATTAAACGGTTTACCTTTTTACTTTTTATTGATTATAAATTTTAAAAATAAATGTTTATAATTCCAAAGGCTGAAGCAAGTCAGCTTCCCATCCGATATCATATAATTCAGACAAATCTGCATCCTCATCACGCTCTTCTTCATCCTCAGGATTTAAATCATCCAATGGATCAACATCCACTGATGTTTCAATTACAAGTTCAATGATGAGGTCAAAATCAACTGATTGCAGATTGTCGCTCATGTTGAGGTTGTCTTTATCTTTAAAGAAAGATAACAACAATGAGATGTTGCAGAGTAAGAGACAAATCTCACAGATTATAATAGTAAAATTATTTAACAAGAGTAACATTTTGCAGCTATTATTTAACCATGTCCAGCGATGCTGAGCAGGTGAAGCCTATGTCTAATTTTTCACTGAACAGGACTCATCTGTTCTTAACCTTGGATAAGCCTCAACGACTCTGTGTCCCCTGCACATACTCAAATGTTAAAGTGCAGATTTATATTAAATGGCACATCCCCAGGCATGCACCAGTTAATGTGCACCACTGTTTTACCACCCATGGTGTGCCGCATTTACAATCAGATAGGAGAAAGCTGCTTCAAAACCCTGCGCCTGCTTGAAGCTTGCATAGGTCTTGACGCAGCATTGTATAGATGGGGCACCCCTGAGCCTTGCTGGAGCTGCATCGCACTTACGATACAACTCCAGCAATGCGCCACCTTTACAGCACAGATACGTCACGCATCTGTGCCATTTTTGCCCCATGCTGCGCCGCATTGTAAATGCAGCACACCATGGGTGGCGGAACAGCGGCGCAAAATGACTGGCACATCCACTGCTGCATCGGTTTCATGTGGCACGTTTTTTTTACACCATGACACATCTGCCTAAATGCATCAATTTGTAATTTTCTCGCCTCATAGCAAATCTTTTGCACCGCCACTGCGTCACAAAAGTGACGCACAGTGGCGCAAAAGATGCATACACCTATCATAAATCTGTCCCTAGCATTTTAAATGATTAATTCAGGATGACGATAAGGTGTGGCCTATGCAGAGGTTTGTTTAAGGTGAGGCCTACTCAGGGTTGCAGATCAAAGTTACGCTTGATGAAGAATACAGAGGAGATAATACATGTAAAGGCCTACCAATGAAGTAAGTAATGTCCACTTTATTGCACCAGTCATCATAAATGTATCCTTAAGCTTCTTATCTTGTTACAGATGAACCACCATATGTACATGACATTTTAAGTAATTTCCACATGTGCAGTGTTTTCAAAATATAATTTGAAAATCGTTTTTGGGGAAAAGTAATGGTTTGCAAAATTATGACAAGGACATAATGGTGTATGCTTCTCTATAAAACATTTCAGTATCTCTAATGTCATTTTTCCCATATTACATTATAAGACCTTTCCCCATGAAGCACATTCCTTGTAAATATGCTCCCACCTGTGCATTGCAAATTTAGATTTTCACTGTTTCAGACACATAGCCATGTTGAAAGTGACCCAAAAAAATTGCAAACGTTTCCCCATGAAGCACATTCCTTGTAAATATGCTCCCACCTGTACATTGCAAATTTAGATTTTGACTGTTGCAGACACATAGCCATGTTGAAAGTGACCCAAAAAATTTGCAAACGTTTAAAAAAAAAAAACATTCATGTGTCTTAATGACATTTTAAGTCATTTCCCCATGGAGAATGTTTTCTAAGTGGCACAAAAGAGGTATACACCTATCATAAATCTATCCCTAGCATTATAAATGATTAAATCAGGATGACAATAATATGTGGCCTATCCAGAGGTTTGTTTAAGGTGAGGCCTACTCAGGATTGCAGATTAAAGTTACGCTTGATGAACAAAACAGAGGAGAAAATTTTATTGTAAATGCCTACCAATGAAGTAAGTGATTTCTACTTCATTGCACCAGTCATCATAAATGTATCCATAACCTTACTTAAATTGTACTTAAGACACATAAAAGCGTTTTTAGATTGGCTTCCCTGCATGGTAGGGTCACTTTTAACATGGCTATGTAACATAAACATTCAAAATCAAAATTTTCCATGTACAGGTGGGAGCATATTTACAAGCAATTTGCGCCACAAAGAAAGGTCTGACATTAAAATGGCAAAAATAACATCAGGGACAGTCAATTGCCTTATAAAAAACCATACACCATTATGTCCTTCTCATGCATTTAAAAACAATTCCTTTTTCCCAAAAACGATTTTCAAATCATAATTTCAAAAAACTGCACATGAGAAAATGACTTAAAATGTCATTGAAACACATTAAAGCATTTTTTGATTGGTTTTCCTGCATTGTTGATTCATTTTTATCATGGCTATGTAACACAAACATTGATAATTAAAATTTTCATGCACATGTAAGAGCATATTTACAAGCAATTTGCGCCACAGAGAAAGGTCTTACACTAAAATGAGAAAAATAACATCAGGAACAGTCAATTGCCTTATAAAGAACCATACACCATTATGTCCTTGTCATGATTTTATAAACAATTCCTTTTCCCCAAAAACGATTTTAAAATCATAATTTCTAAACACTGCACATCAGAAAATGACTTAAAATGTCATTAAAACACATGAAAGCGTTTTTTGATTGCCTTCCCAGCATGGTTTGGTCACTTTTAACATAGCTATTTAACACAAACATTCAAAATCTAAATTTTCCATGCACATGTGAGAGCATATTTACAAGCAATTTGCGCCACATAAATCATAATTTTCTCCTTAAAGCACACTATTTTCTATCTAAAGTAAAGAAATATTTTCTCACCTTAGCAAATACTTTGAGTTTGAAAACAGTCTCAGAAACACACCAATTTGTCTTCAGCAGAGCAAAAGGTATGCACTCCAGAGTCTGCAGCTATCAAAAGCACAGAAATGGTGTAATTCTTCACACATATTTCTCATGTCACCCAATCAAAACTCTTCCCTCACTTTTTTTCAAATGAAAACCCTTCCCCCTCTGCCCTTTCTGCCTATTTTCCATAGCAACCACCTCTTGGAGAAACTCTGGTGTTTGCAAATTCACACAACAATGTTGCAATTGAACTCTGAACTCTCAGTGCACCTGCATATCCAGTGCTTTCTTTCATTTAATGATTTTTTATTGACCACTCAAAATACATCTTTCAAAGAACACATCTCTACACCCTAACTTTCTGTTTTCATCAATCAAAATCCACCAATCACTGTTACTACTTCATGAACACAGAAACTCCACAGTTTTTTTCATTTCAAACTCACATTTTTTCAACTGCCATTTCATTGCCACACTTCATCTGACTGCAGGAGAACCTTCTCTCACCATGTTTTCTGTCTGGATTGTTGGTCATAGTTATATTCACTGGGCTCAAAGGTACGTTGAAAGCAGGAATTTACCTAACCTCAATTTACAAGATGTGGAAATTAAGTGGTTTGGCCACAGAGGATTAAAATGTCACCAATTGATACCATTGGTGAAAACCTTTATGCATTTGCCCAAACCTGACCTGTTAATTGTGCACTGTGGAGGTAATGACTTGGGCACTTTGACTGGTGTAGGTCTGGAAATGCTTTTAAAGGACACCTTTGAGCAATTAATGGCACTTTTTCCTCAGACTGCCTTGGTATATTCAAATATATGCCAAAGACAGAAATGGAGGTGGTCAAACCAATTTTGTCCACAAATTGAGAAGTCGAGGAAGCATGTAAACAAATCTGTTTCAGCTTACATGAGAGACCATGGAATGGGCTCCCTGTACAACAATAACTTGCGTTACTACATGCAAGATATCTACAGAGGAGATGGAGTTCACTTCTCAGATGAGGGCAACAGAGTTTTCACTCTGAATTTAAAAATGTGCATTGGTACCTACTTATAAGTACCAAAATGTACCATAAACCCAAAAGCTCTTCTCAGAGCTACCCTACATCTAATCACTCACAATTATTATTTTACTCTAACTTTTTTCACTAATTTTCAACAAAGTACGCTCCCTGGGGCGCTACCCGGTACGCGTACCGGGAGCTAACCTCGCGAAATTTTAAAAAAAAATGTTTTTTTTTCGCACATATGGGCCTCCTCAGCCACCCTCACAAAACCTAGGGGGTCAAGATAAGTCTACCATGCCCCCTTCTACCTATTCTGAACATTATTTGCCCTCCATCTTGTATCATAATTCGACCGAAACACAAAATGGTGGACTCCCGTTACGCTTAAGGTTCGCGTACCAGGGCGCTCACCGGTTCGCGTACCGGGTCGCTTCCTGGGAAGCGCACCATCAAAAAAGGTGGGAAAGTAGTTCACACAAAAGCCACTTGAGACAATTTCACCAAATATAGATTAGCTCATACTACATACCAATCCCTACCATTTTCACAAATTTGATTGGAATTCCATTTAACCATTTAGCCTATAGAACTCACTAAATACCGTGAGGTAAATTACTTCACAAAACACATCTGAAGTGTTGGAATTGACAACCAATTAAAATGTTACTTTCATTTTCTACTTTTTTTACCTGACATTTGATTGGTTATGTACCCGAATATATATAAAGGAAGAGAAGGAAACACAGCCATTTTGACTACTACTTCCTGGTGTACATTTCTATTAGAATTTTCATTAATAACTTCAACTTCTTTTTAAAGGTAAGTTGTTATTTTTAAAACTGAAGTATATTGAGCACTTTAAGTTAATATGGCAAACTTTTTCTGTTAGTTATATACTATCCCTCTGTAGTACTTATAAATTTAGATACACTTTTTTATATTCCTACTTCCACTCTGATACTATACACTGCCCAAAGATAAATTCTCTGTTAAAAACTGCCTATCTAAAATTAATCCCAACAGTGCCCTACCTCTACTAATATATATTTTTTTAATGCAAATTTCAGGAAAAATGGAAAGTGAACAAAACATTTCATTTGAAATTGTCCTTCCAGAGTCCAACACAGAAATCATTGATCCAAATGAGATTGAATTTATGGATGAATCTTGGGACCAAGAACTACTGCAATGTGTACAAGCAGTAGATAACCTCCTTGCAAATGAGGACATTTTACAACCTCAGAGACTACAATCTATATTCCATGATTATGAAATTTCTGACAATGAAATGTTAGAAAGTTTAATAAATTATGAAACACAATAAAAAAAACTTTAAAAAAAAAATAAAAAATAATCAACAAAACCAACAATCAATTAACATACAGCATTTGAAAAGTCTATCATTCATTTTTCATTGTGATACGCTCCCCAGAACGCTTCCCGGTTCGCGTACCGGGCGCTAACCACGAAAAAAAAGAAAATTTTTTTTTTTATTTTTTGCTTAGCGGGGCCCCTTTAAAGCCTCCACATCAAACCTAGGGGGTCAGGGAGGAGCTAGTATGCCCCCTTATGGTTATTTCCCCCTTTGTTTTGGCCTCCTCTTGTCTCTCAATCCTACCGAGAGACAAGATGGCGGCCGCTCCGGACTGTTTAGAATGTTGACAGACACCGGAGAGCCAATCAGCTTAGCTACGCGAAGTTCCGGTACGCTTAAGGTCCGCGGACCGGAGCGCTGCCCAGAGCGCGCTTACAGATATATATCTTTTTTTAAACGTTAATTTCTCAAAATCCACTGGAGCACATATATTGAGACCTACAAAAGGCACATCGGGCTACCAGTCCCTACAATTTTGCCAAGTTTCGTGCAAATCCATTCAGCCGTTCGGGCTAAAAGTGAGGCTAACCGCCCTATGGAAAACTCAATGTTAAAAACACGTTTTGGGACCCCCCTTTTTTCTCGGCCCCCCCTGGACGAACCCCCCCAAAATTTTCAGGGGCTGCTCAGAAACAAAATGTTCCATTTTCCTGAAAATTTCAGCCAATTCCGTCCACAAACGCCAAAGTTATTAGACATAGAATTTTCAAAAAACCCATAGAGAAAAAATCCTAACTATATATACCTACTGGCGACCGCCAGTAGGTAATATATATATATATATGTATATATATGTTTTTTTGTATTTACAGTGGTGTGTCCCCCACACATTGGTACCTCCTTGCCCTGATGAAGGTGCGGCCCCTGTAGTGCCCAACACCGAAACGCGCGTCGGCGTGATTCTAGAGAGGGACGAATCTTCATCTGATTAAGATGTTTTGTTCCTACTGATTCTGCCCCTTACTATTTATTCCCTATTGTCACAACAACTTGATCCACCATAGTTGTACCAACTGGCTTTGACGTACCTTCGAACTGAATGTGTGTTTTTAAATCTTGTGAGAGTGGTTCAGTAGGAAAGTAATGAATGGGATTTGAATGCGGATTAGTATGATGTGTGCGGGACCATAACCTTGATCTATTTAATCGTCTTGATATGTATATGTTATGTGTTTTATTCTAATGAAATCAGAGCTCTATACAAAACCGACTAAACATTTAATAAAATAAAATGATATAAAGTATACACTGGTCCTTGTGTATGTGTGGCTCCAATTCTAGTCTGTTAGCCGTTTTGATAAGGTAGGATCCCCTTGTGGGACCTATACATATCCTTGGGGCAGGGTTTTTGTTTCTTTTTTGCTGTCTTACCCCTTGTAGCCTGCCCTACATCATTGAATCCCTACTAGGAGCCCCCTTCTATTAAGTTGTTTCTTCACAGCCCTGAGCTGTGGGGGTTTTAGGGTCTCCAGTTAATCAGGGAACCTATATATGTATAAAAGTAAGATTGACGTATTGGAAAGTCTGAATGGTGGATTTTGTGTTTTTGTCGTGAGAGTCCTTTGGCCCCTTCTTTCCCCCATTCTATAACTCCATTCCTACATAGCCCTCATTGGTTTACTATACTATTTCTGAACGAGACATTATGGACAGCATTAAAACATTTGAATTTTCTGATGAAGATTTCGCCAAAATGATTGGCTCGAATCCTAGCGGTAACCCCCAATTTACCCTTTCTAATGGTCTAGAGCAGTGGTTCCCAAACTTTTGACTCCTGAGGACCCCCATTGAGTCACCACTGGAACCCGGGGACCCCCAAGCAATTTGTATGAGTTAAATTTCAAACATTAAAACAGTAATTAAAAAAAAATACACACGTGTGCACACAAAACAAATACTCAAAGTACTAAGGATTTAGAGGCCAGAAGAATGACCATTTTATTTAGCACCTCGCAATTGGCGACACATTGCGAGTGGCAAATTGCGAGTTGCTAAATGAAATGTACAACAGTGTGTTTAACACTGTTTGGGATTCCCAATGGGGTCGCAAATTGCGAAGTTCAACAATATTAATGAGCCTCTCACAATTTGCGAACCCATTGGGAATGCCAGCCCTCCCAGCGATGGTGGCTTGCTGGGCTCTGCAGGCCACCATGTCTCGGACTGCTTTTAAATAAAGCAGTTAAAAAAAAAATGCAGCCTGTTTACCATGCATTTAAAAAAAAAAGACAATTAAACGTTTTCGTTTCATTTTCTAAGGGCAGGCAGAGGTCCCTGGGACCACTGCCTGCCCTTAAAAAATAATTTTGCATGCCTTTGCAAAGGGGAAGGGGTCCCCTGGGGACCCCTTCCCATTTGCGAATACATTACCATCTATTTGAAGTAGGTGGTAATTGTGACTGTTTTGCGACCACAAAACATTTGTACATGCTTTTGAGACTCGCTACTTAGAAGGGAATGCCCCTTCCAAATAGCAAGTTGCAAAACCTATTTAGAGAGTCGCAAACAAATTGCGACTCGCGAAATAGGCTATGTACATGGCCCAATAGGTTTTTGCATGCGCAAACGGGTTCACGATCCCGTTCGCGGATGTATGACGTTACAAAGCCGGCTATTACAACGCCTCTCTTTACAACGCGGTTTTTTCATCGCAAACCTTTACAACGCATAGTGCTTTTAGGCGCTGGATAGTGATTTATTTAATTTACTATTCCAACTCCAGTCCCCGTGGATAGTAGGGAAGGTGTTGGATAGTAAATTAAATATATTCCCTATCCTAGAGCGCCCCCCAGCGCAATGCGTTGTAATGGTTTGCGTTGTAATGACCGCGTTGTAATGGTAGTGCGTTGTAAAAGTTTCGTTGTAAGTGATGTTTACCCCCGTTCGCGCATATAAAAACAGATCGTACATCTGGCCCTTAGTATTTTATATTGAAGTAATAGCCCCTCTGTCACATGTATTTCATTTGTTTTATAGCATCTCTCATACCATTGTAGGATGTCAGAGCACTTTACATCACACACATATAGAGACATTGAATCATATATGTAAATCAGTGTGTATATAAAATGTTTAAAGAGTGCTTGGTCTGGAAAAGCACAAACTCAGAATTCAGAACATAACACAGTGGCTAGCACTGATTTTAACATTAAAAATGTATTTCCACGCAAATATATCTTTTTAGCAGCATCAGGATAATGAATAACTGGGACAAAATATGAGTTACTAACTGGTACCATGCAGTTTGCAAGCAGCTCTTTGATGACAGTTTATAGGTCCCTCTGCTAGATTCGGATTGTCGCTTATGAAGTGCACAGTAACAAAATAATCTCTGTGACAAAAGCAGTGACCACAAACTTAGGCACATAAAATACTGCTTTTTAAGATGCATGTTACACGTTCTTTGCAGTAGGCACATTAACTCTCTGTGCTACATTAGTTAAATCAAAGCTGCCACTGAACGAAACTCTCCTCGCTCTCCAGCAGGTACATTAATCACTATTCTCTTGACACTGTTATTGTTGCTGGAAAGCTGCTAATTATACAAGAAACGTTTCTGTGCTTTTAGAACTGTTGCCTACGGACCCCCTGGGAATGTGTCACGGACCCCTGGGGGTCCGCGGACCACAGTTTGGGAAACACTGGTCTAGAGGGTAAGTGGACTAAATTATTTAACCTCCGGAAAAAATCCAAACGAACGGAACTTCATGCCCAATTTATTTTGGATTACCTTAGAGCTGAAACCATCCCACTTGGACTTAGGGTCCGAAATATCCCAGGTCTCTTTGTTGAGATCAGACAATTCCTGGAGCGGTGGGCCCTTATCTCCAACCGCTGCTCCAGGGACTGGATGATGCTCATCATAGAGACCGCTAGGCAGGTGCTTGCCATATTAAATAAGGAAAGCCAAGAATTGGAGGACAAACTAAGAGAGGGCAACGCTGTAGATCTTGGTTAAAAAAAGCTGGAAGAAATCCAACTGGAGTTCGATTCATTTTCTGAATATCTGTTGAAGAGAAAAACTGAGAAATTCCGTAAGGATATCAGAAGTTTTTCCCAAGAAGGAGCTTATCCTTACCTTGCCAACGGATTTTATACCAACACGAAGATACCAACCAAGGATATCAAGCCCAGAGATGGGGCAATAAGAAAATAACCACCTTCTCTGACACCACCGACTCTGACGGTGATGGTCAGGAAGAATATGACCCACATTATGACCAAGGATATAATCATAGCCGCCCCAATCGACCTGGACCTTTTGATAGAAATACCTCTCAACAGCGTTTTTTAGGGAATCGCCGGGGGAACTCCCATCCAAGAATGCAGACCCCACTGGCGAGGAATTACCATCCGGGTCGAGGACAAGCACAGCCATATGTACAAACGCGACATCAGCAGTACTGGTGAACATAAAACCTATTCCAGTATTCAATTTGTCCCAAAAAGAGATAGACCCTAGCTTTTCCGATCTTCTGACCAGGGGCCTCTCGTTTGACCCAGCAACAAATTTTGATCAATTCGAATTTACTAAGGATTTACACAAGTTCTTTAGAAAGATAAGTCTAAAGTAATTCTTTGAAAGACGTCTCCCCATCACTGATCAAAACAATGAATCTGGACTGAAACCGCCTTCATCATTCAATCCCTCCATCCAAATGGTGGGCCCGGAAGTCAACATCTTCGAAAAAGTGGTCACTAAAAAAATTGACCAACTTATTAAATATGTCCCGATACCACCAGCAAACCTGCCCCCAGCAGAAAAAGAAATCCTTAATGAGATGAAGGAGGACAGGAATATCATGGTGAAACCGTGTGATAAGGGGGAGGAATTGTCATTTTTGACACTCCTAACTATATCGAGAAAATGAATACCCTTCTTTCCTCCTCAGGCCATTACCAGAGAGTAATACATAATCCTGAGAATACCCTCAAACAACACATCTTAGACATGATAAATGAGGCTGTGGAGACTGGACTTATCTGTGAACAAGAGGCAGAATATCTAACCCCTAGTCACACGCGCTTACCCATCATTTACGGGGTCCCAAAATCTCATAAAAACGCCCAGGACCCCCCTTTGAGACCGATTGTCTCTACCCTTGGGGCGGCCACTGAGCCACTGTCTAAATATATAGACAGGTTTCTCAAACCTATGGTAAGCGATTTCGAATCCTTCATCAAAGATACAGGACATTTCATCGGTAAGATCGAGGGCACCCCATATCATAAGGATCGGGAAATACTGGTCACGTTGGATGTAGAATCTTTATATTCAAACGTCCCCCAGAAAGGGGCGTACAACACCATTGAAAAGATTCTAGCATCCCAACCTGAAATTACGCAGGCGGCATTTATCCTTCAATGCCTGAAAGTGGTCTTAAATGAGAACTAATTTGAATTTAACAACGAGCTATTCAAACAGACGAAGGGAGTCAGCATGGGGTCAGTTGTGCCCCCAGCATTGCATGCCTCTATGTAGGCGAATTTGAGCGGACTAATATTTACAATGAAATGGCCCCCTTCCATGAAAACAAGACCTTTTGGTCTCGTTTTATTGATGATGTCTTTTTTATATGGAAGGGGGACCATGATAGTAAGAACGAATTCCTACTTTGGTTGAATGCGGCGGATCCCAACTTACAGTTCACAATACATACGAGCAATGAAAGGATTGAGTTTTTGGACATCTGGGTGGAACATCAGGCTGAGAAATTCCAGGTTTCACTATATACGAAACCTACAGCAACAAACACGTTGCTGCAATATGAAAGCTTCCACCCTCGATGCCAACGTGATAGCATACCCTACAGTCAGTTTCTCCGTATTAGAAGAAACTGTTCTGATGTAGGAGATTTTTTACATCAATCCGACATTCTCAAAGAAAAGCTGCTTCATAGAGGATATCCGCTAAATTGGTGAAAGATTCATTTAAACAGGCAAGATATGCTAATCGGGAATGCATGTTCCAACCTAAGGAGAAAGAAAATCAAGACCAACTGGTGTGCATTACCCGCCATTCTAGCCTGGATCATAAATTGCGCCTAGTAATCAGCTCTAGCTGGTACCTTCTCAATCTGGAGAAGGACAAAATACCTCTACCCAGGCCGATTTTTACCTTCAAACGGAACAGAAATTTGAAAAACGTTTTGGTCAGGGGCAAGTTGCCTGAGTCGGGCAAGGCACAACACACAGCTATCTCCAATTTGAACCCTATTTTCGGAAATCATTGGTGTGGCACCTGCCAAGCATGCCCCCAAGCCATCGTGGGAGACAAGATAACCACCTTATATCTCTCTATATCGGTATCCCGCAACAAGAGGCTGACCAACTGCTGCACGAGTAGCATAATTTATGTTATTCTGTGTCAGTGCAACCTACCCTATGTAGGAGAGACCGGACGCGAATGCCGCCTGAGAATAGGTGAACACAGATCAAACATTGGAAAGAAGAAGCTGACTGCCCCCATTGTGCCCTATTGGTTGGAGAATAAACATACAGAGAAAGACCTGAGATGGTTTATCTTGGAAAAAATTCAGGCCAAACCTGGAATAGATCCCACCACTCTCCGTAAAAAGTGAGAGGTATTTTGGATCTATTTTCTGAACTCGGTCAACTGTGGACTGAACGAGGAGTGCCCTTGGCATAATGCCATCATATAGAGCTTAACCTGTCGGGACCGTATTGCTATGAGTACATCTCCAGGTTGGGTTACATATAGATGCTCCATATTGTCACCCCTTGAATACATTTCTATATTTGGCCTTTCATTTTCTCAACCATAGTGTAAGGAATGGGCCGAACTTTCCACCCTAGACGGCCGTTGCACTTAGACTAGGGATGTAGCCCGTCGGGGAGACCCATCCCTGTGGTAATAACTGGACCAAAATGTTACATCTAAAATGGCCGCCGTCCCGGATTTAGGAATGCAGTCTGTCTTTGGTGCCTAGTTACCATAGAGATGAATGGCAGGAGAAGGCCTGGGACAGTCCCTTTACGTATTTAAACCCGCGCCCCCGAGATGGCCACTATCGGCGCTGGGCTACTTGCGGACACACAGCCGAACATCCTCGCTTCGAACGGTTAATTGACTGAGGAGAACAAGTAAGTGTGGCTAGGTTTCGGAAAATCTGTTTGAAAAAGGACTCCTGGTTTATGAGTCCACGTAGCATAGTTAATCTTTGTTTTTTATATATTTTCCTGGCTAGATCCACACAAGTTTGGAATTAAAAAAGAGCCGTCCATGTGATCTGCACCCGGTGGATCCTTTGCCGAAAACCCTTTCCTTCATGAGGCAATTTTATCAAATTGAACGAGTAAGTCGGGCTGTGCTTTGTTAGAGCTGTGTAGTGAAGGCCCCCGGGCATATGTGATCACGTTGTATCGTTAATTATTCGTTTGATTCACTCTGCTAGATCCAAGAGTTTTGAAAACAAGAGAGAGTTTCCTGTGTCTTCCTCGCAAGCCCAGCGCCCACATATATTTTTGAAAACATCCAAACCTGGAGGTATAGTGGTTTTGAATGTGATAACCGAATGGGGTATCTCTAATTGAGGGAGCCAGTTCAAATTGACAAATGGGATCTATGTTTCTAATTCCGATTTCGAGTGCGGAATTTTTTTATTATATATCTTGCCCATAAATTCAGCTTCCCTCGATATTGGACTGAGCCAGCCGCAGTCGAGAGATTTAGGTCCTGACGGATCGCCCGAAGTTAAACGGAGTAAAATCTGATACCTTGAAAGTTAAACTAGGTCATTATTAGGTATATTATCTCAGAGACCCTGTATGTTATCACGAGGGATACCAACAGCCATTAAGATTTTGCGCGAGCTGTGCCGTACTTTCTAGGTTAAATCCTGAGCAGCGTTCTGATGGAATGTTTAGAGCTCTCCTTAACATACTATGTAACCAATAACTAAGGGCTATGTCACCAAAGATAGAATTGTATATATAAAAAAGTATGGCTTATTAATATCTATTTATTTGCCCCTTAGCCTATGAATCCAGTGTAAAGGCTTTCCGGTCACACCGGTGCGTTACCGAATTACATCTCGGTGTGCGGGACCCCTAAGTCGACGTATTTGAATCCTCCCCCGGAACTTGAAACAAAGTAACCAAAGGGTGGTCAAGGATGGGTTTTGATGAGTATAGAGAGGCTTTGGGGCCGGCCCTGATTAAATGTCTTTATACTCTAGCCTTGGTTTCCATCGGCAGGCCCAGTTGATACCATCCCTCCTTATAAAAAGACATAACCCCCTGTCAGAATCATAAGGGCTCTCTAAAAAATCCTCCCCTATGCTTTTTGAATGAATTGTGGCAAAAAAGGAAAAGTGCATTTGTAGATATATAGGGGCACCTGATTAATCTGGAGTGTTCTGTGTGCTTCGTAGATCCCGTGTGGGATGCCGAGAGGAGACCTAATGATTTTTGGACTGACTTTAGGAGTTGGAGTCATGTCACACACAATAACACCATAAATGAGATAAAGAGAGAAAACATGAATGTAGATTATAGTGAAGATGTATATATTATGTAGTGGAATAACATGTGCTAATTCGGACTGTATATATATCTCTTTGGTCCAGGTATGGACAGAATCTGTTCCCGCCTTGGTGTCAGGACGAAGGAAGCAGTTTGAGGTATTTACCTCTCCTGGGCTAATTGCTGCCTGCATTCAGCCCCTGCACATCGGAAACCTGACTCTGAGGTTAGTGGCAGTACAGGGGATGCAAGGGGAGACCTGAAGAGCGGACAACCGGCACTTTGTGTCATCAAACCTGCTGACATCGGGGACCGCAACAAACAAGCATCTCCCTACCCCCGCTATTTTCCACCTACCTGCAGTGCTGCAACACGGCATTATGGGTGCTGTAGTCCAAGGATCACGACGGACTACAAGAGGTGCATGCATTCGCCAGCGGGGGAGGAGCGGTCCAGCCTGTACTACTCTTAAGGCAGAGAGAAAGGACTATGTTGATGCCAAAATGTAACGGTGCTGGGCGCTGAGGAAGGCAAAGGACCGAAATGCATTCGCCGCCACCGGAACAGTTGTTTGCCTAATAAAGTCTCTCCAAGCCGTCCCCTTGGGTTCCTGCTCTTTTCTTTGGAGGGAGATTCATGCCGAACATATTTGCGTTGGCCAGTAGCGCAATTGAGGATCCCCTGACACGCCTGTTGGGTTCAGACCACTATTGGCACGCCGCATGGCTATCTCTTTGGTCCAGGTATGGACAGAATCTGTTCCTGCCTTGGTGTCAGGACGAAGGAAGCAGTTTGAGGTATTTACCTCTCCTGGGCTAATTGCTGCCTGCATTCAGCCTCTGCACATCGGAGACCTGACTCTGAGGTTAGTGGCAGTACAGGGGATGCAAGGGGAGACCTGATGAGCGGACAACCGGCACTTTGTGTCATCAAACCTGCTGACATCGGGGACCACAACAAACAAGCATCTCCCTACCCCCGCTATTTTCCACCTACCTGCAGTGCTGCAACACGGCATTATGGGTGCTGTAGTCCAAGGATCACGACGGACTACAACAGGTGCATGCATTCGCCACCGGGGGAGGAGTGGTCCAGCCTGTACTACTCTTATGGCAGCGAGAAAGGACTATGTTGATGCCAAAATGTAACGGTGCTGGGCGCTGAGGAAGGCAAAGGACCGAAATGCATTCCCCGCCACCTGAACAGTTGTTTGCCTAATAAAGTCTCTCCAAGCCGTCCCCTTGGGTTCCTGCTCTTTTCTTTGGAGGGAGATTCATGCCGAACATATTTGCGTTTGCCAGTAGCGCAATTGAGGATCCCCTGCCACGCCTGTTGGGTTCAGACCACTATTGGCACGCCGCATGGCTATCTCTTTGGTCCAGGTATGGACAGAATCTGTTCCCGCCTTGGTGTCAGGACGAAGGAAGCCGTTTGAGGTATTTACCTCTCCTGGGCTAATTGGTGCCTGCATTCAGCCCCTGCACATCGGAAACCTGACTCTGAGGTTAGTGGCAGTACAGGGGACGCAAGGGGAGACCTGATGAGCGGACAACCGGCACTTTGTGTCATCAACCCTGCTGACATCGGGGACCGCAACAAACAAGCATCTCCCTACCCCCGCTATTTTCCACCTACCTGCAGTGCTGCAACACGGCATTATGGGTGCTGTAGTCCCAGGATCACGACAGACTACAACAGGTGCATGCATTCGCCAGCGGGGGGGAACGGTCCATCCTGTACTACTCTTAAGGCAGCGAGAAAGGACTATGTTGATGCCAAAATGTAACGGTGCTGGGCGCTGAGGAAGGCAAAGCACCGAAATGCATTCGCCGCCACCGGAACAGTTGTTTGCCTAATAAAGTCTCTCCAAGCCGTCCCCTTGGGTTCCTGCTCTTTTCTTTGGAGGGAGATTCATGCCGAACATATTTGCGTTTGCCAGTAGCGCAATTGAGGATCCCCTGCCACGCCTGTTGGGTTCAGACCACTATTGGCACGCCGCATGGCTATCTTTTTGGTCCAGGTATGGACAGAATCAGTTCCCGCCTTGGTGTCAGGACGAAGGAAGCAGTTTGAGGTATTTACCTCTCCTGGGCTAATTGCTGCCTGCATTCAGCCCCTGCACATCGGAAACCTGACTCTGAGGTTAGTGGCAGTACAGGGGACGCAAGGGGAGACCTGATGAGCGGACAACCGGCACTTTGTGTCATCAAACCTGCTGACATCGGGGACCGCAACAAACAAGCATCTCCCTACCCCCGCTATTTTCCACCTACCTGCAGTGCTGCAACACAGCATTATGGGTGCTGTAGTCCCAGGATCACGACGGACTACAACAGGTGCGTGCATTCGCCAGCGGGGGAGGAGCGGTCCAGCCTGTACTACTCTTAAGGCAGAGAGAAAGGACTATGTTGATGCCAAAATGTAACGGGGCTGGGCGCTGAGGAAGGCAAAGGACCGAAATGCATTCGCCGCCACCGGAACAGTTGTTTGCCTAATAAAGTCTCTCCAAGCCGTCCCCTTGGGTTCCTGCTCTTTTCTTTGGAGGGAGATTCATGCCGAACATATTTGCGTTTGCCAGTAGCGCAATTGAGGATCCCCTGCCACGCCTGTTGGGTTCAGACCACTATTGGCACGCCGCATGGCTATCTCTTTGGTCCAGGTATGGACAGAATCTGTTCCTGCCTTGGTGTCAGGACGAAGGAAGCAGTTTGAGGTATTTACCTCTCCTGGGCTAATTGCTGCCTGCATTCAGCCTCTGCACATCGGAAACCTGACTCTGAGGTTAGTGGCAGTACAGGGGATGCAAGGGGAGACCTGATGAGCGGACAACCGGCACTTTGTGTCATCAAACCTGCTGACATCGGGGACCACAACAAACAAGCATCTCCCTACCCCCGCTATTTTCCACCTACCTGCAGTGTTGCAACACGGCATTATGGGTGCTGTAGTCCAAGGATCACGACGGACTACAACAGGTGCATGCATTCGCCACCGGGGGAGGAGTGGTCCAGCCTGTACTACTCTTAAGGCAGCGAGAAAGGACTATGTTGATGCCAAAATGTAACGGTGCTGGGCGCTGAGGAAGGCAAAGGACCGAAATGCATTCGCCGCCACCGGAACAGTTGTTTGCCTAATAAAGTCTCTCCAAGCCGTCCCCTTGGGTTCCTGCTCTTTTCTTTGGAGGGAGATTCATGCCGAACATATTTGCGTTTGCCAGTAGCGCAATTGAGGATCTCCTGCCACGCCTGTTGGGTTCAGATCACTATTGGCACGCCGCATGGCTATCTCTTTGGTCCAGGTATGGACAGAATCTGTTCCCGCCTTGGTGTCAGGACGAAGGAAGCAGTTTGAGGTATTTACCTCTCCTGGGCTAATTGCTGCCTGCATTCACCCCCTGCACATCGGAAACCTGACTCTGAGGTTAGTGGCAGTACAGGGGACGCAAGGGGAGACCTGATGAGCGGACAACCGGCACTTTGTGCCATCAAACCTGCTGACATCGGGGACCGCAACAAACAAGCATCTCCGTACCCCCGCTATTTTCCACCTACCTGCAGTGCTGCAACACGGCATTATGGGTGCTGTAGTCCAAGTATCACGACGGACTACAACAGGTACATGCATTCGCCAGCGGGGGAGGAGCGGTCCAGCCTGTACTACTCTTAAGGCAGCGAGAAAGGACTATGTTGATGCCAAAATGTAACGGTGCTGGGCGCTGAGGAAGGCAAAGGACCGAAATGCATTCGCCGCCACCGGAACAGTTGTTTGCCTAATAAAGTCTCTCCAAGCCGTCCCCTTGGGTTCCTGCTCTTTTCTTTGGAGGGAGATTCATGCCGAATATATATATATATATATATATATATATATATATATATATATATATATATATATATATATATATATATATATATATATATATATATATATATATATATATATATATATATTATATATATATATTTGGTTCTGCTAAAAAAGTGGATTTATAATTTTGAAGTGGTATATAAGGAAGGGGTCCCAGACAAAACAGCAAATTTTACAATTTTACAATTTCAAATAAATCTGTACAGAAAACGATAAATCAATGCAAAAAGATTTATTTCAAATTTGCATTTTCACCACTCATTGGTTGCATTTCATCATTATCACAGTACAAAAATTCTTATATATGTGCCCACATACACAACAGGGAGGGGGGTGAAGTGAGGGAAAGTGCCAAAGTTTGTAAAAAGGAATATAGAAATGATCAGATTCGTTCGTGATATGATTATATCCAAGCTGAAACAACGAATGTCCATGTGGTTCCTTGAACCAAGGTCCACACTACTGTGCTCATATAGAGTCCATAATAGAATCGGTGTAGACCACCTAGCTCGCCTTCAGCTGCTTTAGTCTAGCTTGGGGGTAGGAGCTGGTGAAGATACTGGTGTCTACGTTTCGACCCACAAGACACGTAGGAAATTGGTCCTTACAACGGGGTCTTCTTCAGGACGGGACGGTTGTGGGTGGGCAACCTCCTAACATACACAGGAAGGTAAACCACATTTGAGTCTTGATCCTGATGGTTCCCAGACCATAGGAGTGGGTTCCCAAAAGTGATGATGGTACCCAGGGAGTGCTCCTGCCTGGAGCTATCTCAAAGCGGGGTATGATTTCAACCGTAGGGGCATCCGTGTGTCGTCAAACCATCAGTTGTAAAGTCTCTAATCACTACTTCATTGTTTGGATGACTTTACTACATTAATACTGCAGGCCATGACGCTCTCAGTGCAGTGGAAATGTAAATGGACGATTTACTAAATTGCCTCAAAATCAGAGGAAAATCGTGAGGATGGGAGGATACTGCTTCACCGTTTTTCATATAGCCATACTGGATGCCAATTATTTTTATCTTTGCGTGTACCGATAGAACAGAGGGATCACAAGAAACTCACGAGGGACTAATCTTCCCTTAAGTCTCAAAAAATTGTAGGCTGACGACGGTGACCATCTGCCACTGCCGGCGTGTTTCTCTGACCGGTCCGAATCCCTAACTCCACCGCGCTATCGATCGTCTCAGCTCACAGTGCCGACTGACTTCCTGGTTGGAAGAGCATGAATTTCTGTTCTGGAACCTTTTGCCCACTGGGGCTTTATGTTACAATTTGGACGATTGGTTTCAGAAGCCTACCAAGGCAACAATGTAACTCAGTTATAGTTGATGGACTCACAGTATTGCAAAATTGGCAGTTAGACATGCCAGTGTGACAATTTTTCTTGGGATCTTATAATCTTTTCTTAATAGAAATATACCAATGAATATTTCCTAAAGATAACAAGTGATGCTGAGTAAGACCATCTGGAACACAATATTCTGAAAACCATGTTAATATCCATCGTCCGATCTCATTATTAAATTGATTAATTTATGTTTTATTTATGTTGTGCACTTGCACAAATAACATTAGCAAGAGATTGTAAATATGCGCGAGACGCGAGACGCGCCGAAAAATCCTGCATGAAAACATTGGTACAGGAATGTACACATTTCTTTTATGTCTATCACTTGAGAGTCACATGTTTCTTTAAATACCCAATGTTTGCACACATCCTTAGACTCGTGACAAAGGGAATACTCCCGAAACGCGTCGAGTGGCTGTTTGCTGCCGATGTAACTGATTTTGAAACAGAAATAAATGAATTGATGCAGACTGGAGTCCGTGCTTTTCGCAATTTTTCCTACGACAACTTGGAGGAATTTTATGTGATGTTGATTTGAATATATATATATATATATATATATATATATATATATATATATATATTTTTTTTTTTTTTTTTGTTGTATTTACAGTGGTGTGTCCTCCACACATTGGTACCTCCTTGCCCTGATGAAGGTGCGGCCCCTGTAGGGCCCAACACCGAAACGCGCGTCGGCGTGATTCTAGAGAGGGGCGAATCTTCATCTGATTAAGATGTTTTGATCCTACTGATTCTGCCCCTTACTATTTATTCCCTTTTGTCACAACAACTTGATCCACCATATTTGTACCAACTGGCTTTGACGTACCTTCAAACTGAATGTATGTTTTTTTTTTTAAACAAATCTTGTGAGAGTGGTTCAGTATCAAAGTAATGAATGGGATTTGAATGCGGATTGGTATGATGTGTGCGGGACCATAACCTTGATCTATTTAATTGTCTTGATATGTATATGTTATGTTTTTTATTCTAATGAAATCAGAACTCTATACAAAACCGACTAAACATTTAATAAAATAAAATGATATAAAGTATACAATGGTCCTTGTGTATGTGTGGCTCCAATTCTAGTCTGTTAGCCGTTTTGATAAGGTAGGATCCCCTTGTGGGACCTATACATGTCCTTGGGTGCAGCGTTTTTGTTACTTTCTTGCTAGATGACTATCGGAACCTGATATCATAAGGGTAGGGGATAGGACGATTTGGGTACCTAGCAGCCCCTCCCAGAACTTCTCGATCTCAGCGCATATTCCCTTTAATTTTTCACATTGATAAAACATATAGATCAGGTCAGCAGGCCCTTCCTGGCATCTTGAGCATTTGTTATCCTCTCGTTTACCCCATTGGAATAACTTAACAGGGGTAAAATACAAATTAAAGAGAACTTTATATTGTTTTGTTCTTAGATTCACGGAGCGAAATAATTTGCCCGCAAGTTGTAATGTTTTATCTATGTCAAAATCAGGATCCCCTAATTTCCCCATCCAAAACGTCTCGCATTTATCCATATCATCTTGTACCAGATCGATTAAGGATTTATAAATCATTTTAATTCTGGCTCCACCTTCTAACAGATAATCAATCACATTTACTTTGCCTCCTGGATGGATACGAGGTCTACTACCCAACAGTGTATGATTAGATGGGATACCAAATTTACATTGGATAGCAGTAAAAGTCATTAGATTATCCATATCCGTTTCAAAGATATCACCTATTGTTTTAATTCCTCGTTGCTTCCAAACATTCTCAATCCTATCATTACTAAACTGCGTGAAAATACTAGAGTTCCACAATAGCGTATAATAATACATTTTCGGATTACAAATACTTTCTGGGCCGCTTTCTATATTCTCCAGATTCCATCCAATACCTTATACCGAGTTTTACTGTAGTAACATCTCTCTGTTCTACGCAGCAACAGACCATAAGCATCCCTACCCATGAGTAATTCAAAAATGGATGGAGGATTACCCGTCCCATGAGAAGAATCAGAGGGATTAACAGAAGGAACAAACAATATAGCCATCTGGCTCAGTAAACAGGCCAAATGGTAAAATCTAATGTTGGGAGCTGCTAATCCTCCTCTTTCTTATGGAAGTGATAGGTATCGCAAAGATCTTCTGATTTTACCATAGGACCAGATAAAATTCAAAAATATTGACTCTATATTCTTTATCCAACCCTCTCCTACCACAAGCGGGATTGAACGAAAGAGATATAAAATTTTAGGGAGCATAGTCATCTTCAATACGTTTACGCGACCTATTATAGAGAGATGGATGGTATCTATTCTTTTTAACTCCTGTACAATGGACCCAACCAGTGGGGCAAAATTCTCTTCAATAATTAGATTACTTACCGGTGTTATCCTGATCCCTAAATAGATTGCCGAATCAACATACCTCCCATCCTGTCTATCAATATTATTGGTGCAAACTATTTGGGTTTTATTTTCATTGAGGCAATAACCAGAATAACTACCATAATCCCTAGCCATACGCGTGAGTGCTATCATTGCCACAGCTGGATCCGTGGTGATTATAGCCAGATCATCAGCATAGGCCAAAAGTTTAGTCTCATGGGGCCGAAACCCCTCCGCTCCAATATCCCCCATAAAAATGTCCATCAAATAAAGTGATGACCCGTCTGATATGGTCCGTTGTTCCTTGACCTGGGATCAACCCATGCTGCCACTGGGAGACCAAGCCTAATCTTTTGGCCAAGACCTTGGCATATATCTTGGTATTGGAATTTATGAGCGAAATTGGCCGGTAAGCTCCGGGATCCTCCTTGGGTTTGCCCTTTTTGTGAAAGACAACAATATTTGTTTCTTTCCATGAGTTTGGAGTGTCCTTGGTATAGATTATGCTGTTAAACAGATCCAGCAGCATGGGTACTATAATATCCTGTAAACACTTATATAATTCCAGTGGAATACCATCTGGTCCTACGGATTTTCCTGATGCAAGAATACTTACTGCTTCAACTACTTCTTCCCTTGATAGATCCTCATCTAGCGCCAGTCTATCCTGCTCGGCCAATTGAGGACCCAGATCATCAGACATTGTGCTAAAAAAGTCTGTCCTAGTCTCCTCTTTGTATAAAACCTGATAATAATTATTAAACACATCTTGAATCTCCTCTGGATCTGAATAGTCCTGACCCCCCTCGCGGATACTTTTGATAACATTTCTGCTACCCTTCTGCTTGATCCTTAGAGCCAGAAGTTTACCCGCCAGCTCCCCAGTTTCATACATCGATCCCCTATGTATTTGATATTCATCGGCTGCTCTTTGGGCTATCAGTTTGTTTAACTCAGCAATAATAACAAAGACTTTCTGTTCGCTCTCAGCAACCTCCCGCCCCAGACTATAGCTCTAACATGTAATTCTTCTGCCTCTGCCAGTTGAGTCAGAAGGTTCTCATTCTGGACTTCAGCTTCTCTCCTTAGCCTGGTGGAATAACTAATTATCTCCCCTCTCAAAGTTGCTTTGAATGAGTCCCGTACCATATTTCGGGATGTACTGTAACGATTGGTATCAAAAAAGTTTTGGGCCCAGCTCTTTAAGTGATCAATGAATTTGCTGGCGGCTAGCAGTATCCTCTCAAAGGTCCACCTTAAAGGAGGCCTAGGTAAGATATCAATATCATATTGTAGGATTAAAGGGTTATGGTCAGAGATAGATGACTTTCGGTAGCTTTCTAATTTCTATTCTGTTTGCCTCCATAACTGAAATAAAAAAATAATCCAGTTTAGAAAACTTTTTAAAGGGACAAGAAAAATATGTAAACCCGGGGTTATCAGGTTCTTCCCACACATCCAATAGCCCATGAGTTTTAATCAATGAGCTAACAGCTCGAAATACCCTAGTCTTACGTCCCTGATATGGGGTATTTATACCCATCTCTGTAAAATCTGCTGAGATATTAAAATCCCCACAAACTACAAGGGGGCTTGGCCAATTCACTAGTTCCAACTCCAAATTATCAAAGACTTCCGGATCATCCTGATTGGATCCATATATAGTGCAAAGTGTAAAACACAGCTCTAATTCAACGAATACGCACCGACCATGTATATCTGCCAAATGACGTCTGCCCCCCCCCCCCAAACCTGACTTAGCCATTATGGCCACTCCTCTAATATTAGAGGTTTGTGTGGGGCATGCCAGCAAATCATACCCTCTTATATTGGGCAAATGCTTCTTGGTCCTGGGCAGGTGGGTCTCTTGAATACAGACCACGTCGATTTGATTAGATCTAAAAAAATGGCCCATCCTCTGTCTTTTACCCCAGTCATTCAGGCCCCCAATATTAATAGAGCAGATCTTAAGCTTCCCCATTATATCTTTGTAATTTATCCCCCGTCATTTCTTTTCGCCAATCCAAATATCTCCAAAACCTTTCATGAATCCAACTGCGCAAAACATCGTCCTAGGTACTTAGATTTTTTCCCCTTTTCTCCGCTTTCCCAGTGAAACACCTCCCTACCTTACCCAACCCACACTCCACCCTCCAACCACCCCAACGCGGTGCTCAGACCTAAGTCTGTGCAGGTGATGCGCTGTGCCAGGGGCTGGGCATCATTTACAAACAAAAAATAGACCCTGACGAGACCTAAATAAATCCACCTTAAGTGAATACCATAATAATCAAAACAGGCTAGAACAATAGCACCTTCACCCCCCCTCCCCCTCCCCACCCCATCGACCCCCCGCCCCCACACAGCTCCCTCTTCCTCCAATCGTACAGTGGAACAACATTATTTAACTACTTAGGCCCCTCCATCTTCATTTTTCAAGAGAGCCCAAGTACTCTTTTGCTTTAATCTCTGATGCTGATGCAAAATAGAGCGTATTCCCCTGATTGATAATCTTAAACTGGGCTGGAATAATAAGATACATTTGTACACTTTTCTCTGAGATAAGTTGTCTCAATCTCCAGGGCCTTTCCACTGTAGAGTGAGTGGCAAAAATCAGGCCGCACAAAGAATGAAACCCCTCCACTGACTCTTTTAGATTCTGGCCTCGCTTTATCAGATATTGCTTGACGCAGAACAAAGTTCCCAAAGAACACAGGTATAGCCCGGGGTTTATCACCTTCTGTTGCTGGTGTTCGTAATTTAAACGACATCCGATGGTCTCTTTGTATCTCTTTAGACCAGTTCCAGTCTTTCAATTCTGGGAAGGCTTACTCGAAGAGATCAATTATATACGATCTGGTGTCTGACCCCTCCACCCCCTCCTGGATCCCCAACACCCTGAGGTTGTTTCTTCTCTGTCGGTTTTCGAACTCTTCAAGTTTCCATTAAATGTCCTTTATTTGTGCCCCTGTAACTCGACCTGGGCCACTGAATTTGTTGCGTCACCACAATTCTTTCTTCCAGGTTCGTCACCCTATCCCCCATACTTGGGCAGACTTTAGACAGTTTCCTCATAACCCCTTGCATTTTTCTCATCCCAGCCTGGGTTTTTCTACTGTCTTGCCGCGATTCTTCCCTGTGCCCGAGTATGGCTTGATGGATTGTATCTAATGTGCGAGCCCCTTCTGATTCCACCAGTGGCAATTTCCCAGGGAGCGTTCTGGAAAGTGGCAGAGTAGACACATATTCCCATCTGAAATCCTTCATCTCCCTGTTATGGATACCACTCTGTGTGGCCGTCTTTTTAGTTTTTTTAGTAGTAGATGGCACATTTTCATCACTATCTTTAGGGTCGGATTATAGGCTGCTGCCCACCTGGGATGAACTCATCATATCATCTGACCATTCAGCTCCTTCGGATACCGAAAAGAAACAGTCACTGGGATCTTTATCCTTATCTGCATCAGCCTTCTTTTGTTCAGTTACAGCCAGTGCCTCAATCCCGTCATTATCTTCAATGGTTTCATTGTTGGCACCTCTAGGGAGTTTACTACTTTGAGCATCTTTCTCACAGCTCATTTCTGATTCCCCGAATTTTTTCCTGGCATTCCATTATTTTGGTGCTAACATTATTGCTGATGTTATTGCTTTGGCTTGCGGGCAGTTATAAATTAACAGAAATTTCTCATGGGGAAACTTCCCCTGCTCTCCCAGAGCTTAGAGGCATTAAGACTGAAGTATTCTCACCAATTCTATCGCCATTTTTATTGCCATGTCCTTCTGCCTGAGAGCGTATAATCATATTACTTTGTGTATCTGCACCTTTAATTCTACCGCCATCTGAGAGAAGCTGAGATCCCTCACAAACCGTCTTTTGGCTCACCTCATAGCCGCTACATGAAATCACATTCCTGGTACTTGGCGGACGTTCCCTCCTCCTCAAGGGTCACGGACGGACTCAAGTTCGTCCACGATCCTAATGGGCTCCTTAGTCGCTGCTGGGTCCGGGGAATGGATCTGTGGTGAGCGGGCGGGAGAGGTCTCCAATGTCGTCGCCTCCGAGGCAGCCTCCAAGCGGATCTTTCGCGATGCTGCTGCCGCCATCAGCTTCGCTGTGCTTGCCACCTTCAGTGCCATCGATACGCCGTTTTTAGCCAGTCGCACCAGAAACTTCAACAAATACTCCTCGATGAGGCGCCTAATGAGGTACGACTCTGTTCGTTTTAAGCAACTTCTAGTGCGGGGGTTGCATCAGGCTGTGTGGGGGGGATAACGGGGGGGTCACGGGGGGGTACACAGTGCCTTTCATCTACATGGATAATCTCAATCCTGCCGTCTCTAAAAAAGCTTTGCCACAGCTAGCACTGCTATCGGCCTCCTACGCGACCGCCATCTTGGCAATTATTCAATTGAACTTGAATTTTCTGAAGAAGAAGAACGAGGTGGTGGAGAGATTCAAGTTTCTTAAAAGGTGGCAATTTCTGGGTGAATCTGTGGAAAGTTATGTTGCAGGTCTAACGTCACTGGCAGCCACGTGCGACTATAACAATGTCCGGGATGTGATGCTCAGAAACTAATTGTTGTTGAAGCTTAACAATATAAAAAGTGCAGAATAAGTTATCAGCACTGAAGGCTTAACATTGCAAATGGCAGTGGATATTATGAAGAGAGCTGAGGCCACTAATGAGGGGTTTAAGGAGTAAGCGTCAAGGGAAAAAAATCAAAGTGGTACAAAAAGGAACAGGAAAAGCTTAAACAAGTGGATGCTAGGGGTGGACCTCCTACCGTTAGGTATAAAAGTACAATAACTTGCTATACATTTGCTTTGAAGGGGCAATGGTCAACCGATGATTGTTGTCCAGCTATAGAACGCTTACACAGGAAATGCAAAATCAAGTAGCATTTTGCAAGAGTGTGTTGGGGACGGTCGGGGGGTCTCAGAAGGAAAGAACGAGTGGTAAATGCCTTTGAAGGTTGTAGTAATTAAACTGTTTATCAAGCTGTACTATTGTAATTACAGCAAGTGTGAAGTATCAAGGAAGATAATTCTTTTTGCACTATAAAACATGATGGTGAATGTGTGAGAGTGATGGTGGATCCTAGAGCCCGATATTTACTCATTGGTGCAACAAAGAGATCTGCTAATACGTCTTGATTCCAATCATCCTGAGAAGGTTTTGGGCATGCAGTCCAGAATATGTGGGTAGGGGGTGTATCATTGGAACAGGCGTATCCTTTGAAGTTCAGGGGAATGAATTGGGGCGTAAAATGGTTTCATGCACAAAACTGTACTGAAAGATGGAGTTTCTCCGAAGGCTCACAAGCCCAGTAATGTTTTCATTTTCCCCTCATTATGAAAGAACCGTTGCATCAAGAGTTGCAGATTTTGTGTGATGAAGGAATAACTGATGAGGTTAAGGCATCGAAATGGTTAGCTCCAGTGGTGTTAGCCAAGAAGTGTGATAGGGTTTTACACCTCAGTGTGAATTTGCACAATTTGAACCCTGCCATTTGGGTGGATAGACATACCCTGCCCAATATCGCGGAGATGTTAACTACTCTAAATGGAACCACAGTGGTTTCCACTTTGAATGTCTCCTTAACCTAACATCAGATTGTATTACACCCTGAGTCTCATCTGTTACCATCAGTTGTCACTCCGGAGGGATCATACAGGTACAAGCTGATGCCATTTGGGTTGACGTCCGCGTCGGCTGCATTTCAAAGGGCAAGGACATATTCCAAGTTCGATATTTTCAAGACGATATCCTGGTGTTTACTGTGGATCTTGGGGAGCATGATTGGACTTTGAGGATGGTTTTGGAAGTTTTGCGAAAGAGTTGGTCAACAACAAAGAAAAACAAGTGCACGATAAGGGTGAGTGTTGTGGAGTATCTAGGGCATTATATATATATGAAAGAGGTATTTCCCCAAAAATTACCTTGATGTCTGCAACAGAGAAAGCTCCTTCCCCAGGAAACAAGGACCAATTAAAAGACTTCTAGGTTTAGCCAAGTACTATTCCAGATGTATTCCCATGTTTGCGGACAGGACAAAATTTATGAGAAAATCCATGCCGAAAACTGAAAGGTTTATATGGTGTGAGAATTGTGAGAAAGAGTTTTGTGAACTTAAGAAAGACATATCATCTGCTCCTACTCTCAATCCTTCTGACACCCACAATTTGGCCATTATAAACACCAATTCTAGTAGTATAGGGTTGGGGCAGTGTTGTTGCACAGCAGAGATGGAAGAGAAGTCATAATTTCATATGCAAGAAGCCCACAGAGGGATGAAGAGAAAAATTACTTCACGATTGAAAGGGAGATGTTGACTTGCTGTTGGGACATCAATTATTTAATGAATATGTATGAGTGTCCAAGTTTGTTATCCACACAGATCATCACCCTCTGATTGTTGTTTTTTCACTGAAAAGGGCTGGTAGATCTTCTGCCAGAATTGTATATTGGTTATGAGAATGATGGAATATAACTACATAACAGAATACGTTCCCGGAAAAAAATGTTTTGGCTGGCACTTTGTCAAAGTAACCAGTATTTGAAAATAAGGAAGTGGAAGACAGTTTTGTGGATGTGATGGTGGTAATCATGGATGCAGTCACAGAAGGCAAGATTTCTCATGAGGAACGGGAATGTGCAGAGAAGTGTGATGAGGTATTACAAGAAGTGAAAAAGTATATTTGGGAATGTTGGCCTGTCAAAGGCAGTGTATCTGCAGAGAGAAAGAATTTTCGTCAAGTGCGTATGAATTTATCCGTTGTGGAGGTGATGTTGTTGAGAGAGGAATTACTGCTGGTGCCCTCAGGATTAAGAGAGCGAGTGTGAAGTTGACACATGAGGGCCACATTGGCATGAGTGCAACTATGAGATGCATAAGGGCATATTAATGGTGGCCAGGGTTAGATTGTGATGTGGAGAATTGCATTTGGGAATGTCCTCCTTGTATGTGGAGTGATAAGTCCCAGAAAACTGTGAGTTATCCCCTGTGGTTTTGGACAAAGCCAGTTGGTCCACAGAAGAAAGTTGCAATCAATATTACAGGCCAGCTATTTGTTTTGGGTAAGTGTCCCAAGTACGCCATTGTTGTTGTGAATTATTTTTCTCAATGGCCTGAGTTAAAGTTAACAGAGCAGATCACATCTGGAGTTGTAATTGTTTTTTTATGTGAATTGTTTCACAGAGAAGGAGTGCCTGAATTCATGGTTTCTGACAATAGTGTTCTATTTGTGTCTGAAGAAATGAAGGGATTTCTGCTGAAGTATGAGCATATTTGATCATCTGTGTACTGCCCTCAAAGCAATGGCTTCATTGGGACATGGAAAAGAGTGCTCAAGGAGGGTTTGAAAATGGCTTTAACTAATGGAAGAAGGCTGTGTAGAACTTAGGGCCAGATGTACAACACGTTTTTGAGGTTGCTAATGGACCGATTCCGAGAATCGGGCCATTTACAACTGTTAAAAAGCATTTTGTAATGAACAAAGGCCCAATTTGTGATAACCTATTACTGAATCGGAACTGGGTTTGTGATTCAGTTTTTAGGAAGGGGAGAGTTTAGGATGTCTCCTAATACTGGGTTCCTGCAGTCAATGTCCTGCAGGAACCTGCAATGGCGTTCCCTTTGCGGTGCCTGTTACTGCTCTCATATGACCTTTTAAACAGGAACCGCCATGTGCCAGCCACCGCAGGATCACCCAACCTTGATTTCAGTCAGAATCCAGCAGGTGGTCTAATTATGGCTTTAGTGGTGTGGGAGCGGGGCACGTGCATGGCGGCCCGCACCATCAACATCATAATAAGACCTTATGCAAGCTTATTCCATAGAAATCAAAGGATGTGTTTCTTTTAGCCACAAAGTACCTTGGTTGTGTCAAAAATCAAAGACAAAGCAGGTGCAAGAAAGGTGAGGTGCTGGAAAAGCAAAGTAATTAATCGGTTCCTTACTCCAAATGGGAGGTAATGGGTCGGGTCCTCACTGCTAGGCAGGGGAGGTGATGCTGTTGTTCCTTACTTTCAGGGCAGGTAATATGTCGGTTCCTTACTGGGAGGGAAGGTGATGCATCGATGTCGAGACATATGGCCCAAGTTCCTGACTGCAGTGCGGCATCAGTGAAGTATCAACATCGAGGGATGATGCGTCGAAAATCCAGGTTGTTCTGCATTGGTGCGACAGCTGCAAAGCATTGACTTTCCAGCCACAGAACTGGTGCTACATTGATTCCACTGCTGCTGACCAGGTGCTGCGTCAGAGACAAGAGTAGGAGCGGGTGTCACAGAGGTTGGTGACACAGTGCTTGGGACTCACTCTATGGCGAATTTTCTGATACACTGGGACAGCGAGATGGTGCCTGTGGTGAAAGCTGTGCTCGATGTGTCGATAGGGTACCATGCTTCAGGGCAGGCAGCAGTAATACGTCAATCTTGTGCATCGATGCGTCATGAAAACAGGTGCTTGCAGTTGATGTGTGGATTTTCTCTTTAGATCACCAGGTTACACTTCCAAAGGTCCAGGATCTGGGTTCGGCACCACGTGGTAAGTCAGGACTCTCAGCAGAAGAGCCCAGGTACTGGTAGGTGAACTCCTTGATGGCTCAGAGACTTCCTAACAGGAGGGAAGAATGCACAGGCTCTTGGCCAACCTTGGAAGCAGGAAGTAGAAAGCAAATACCAGTCCTTTCACTCCCAGGACAGAAGCAGCAGAAGCAGGCCAGCACAACAAAGGAAGAGTGGCAGTCCCTCTTACAGCAACCAGCTCTTCTTCTTGGTACAATGTCCTTAGTCCAGAGGTTTTCTGCTTTGGGGGTGTCAGAGGTCCACTACTTATACTTCTTTCTACCTATGAAGTAGGCAAACTTCAAAGGAAAGTCTTTGTAGTGCAGAAGACCCTGTCTTTCCCTGGCCTGGCTTCAGAAACACTAAAGGGGGATGGAAACATCTTTGTGTGTGGACAGGTATAGCCCTATTCAGGTGTCAGTGACAACTCATCTCACCACTTTAACTCAGGAAGGCTCATCAGCCAGGTTATGGGTCATGAGGATATGCAAGGCACACCTCAGCTCCCTTTGTGTGACTGTCTAGAGTCAATGGACAAGAGCCCAACTGTCAGCCAACCCAAATATGTATTCTAAAGACAGGCAGAGGCACAGAATGGTTAAGCAAGAAAAAAGTGACATTTTCAAACACCTGATTTAAAAAAAAACTTCACCAAAAGATGTGTTTTTAAATTGTGAGTTCAGATTCCCCAAACTCCAAATCTCCATCTGCTCTCAATGGGAAACTACACTTCAAAGATATTTCAATGCAATCCCCATGTTACCCTATGGGTAAAATAGGCCTTCCCATAATAAAAAAACGGCATTAGCAATATTTCACCATTAGGACATGTAAAACACACAAGGACAAGTGTCCTACTTCTTAAACAGATTGCACCTTGCCCATGGGGCTGCTTTGGGCCTACCTTAGTGGTGCATTACATGTAGTAAAAGGGAAGGATTGAGTCTGGCAAGTGGGTGCACTTGCCAGGTCGAAATGGCAGTTTAAAACTGCCCCCCACAGACACTGCAGTGGTAGGTCTGAGACATATTTGCAGGCTACTCGTGGGTGACACAATCAGTGCTGCAGCACCACTAGTAGCATTTGATTAACAGGCCCTGGGCACACCTAGTACACTTTACTAGGGACTTATTAGTTAATCAAATATGCCAATAAGGATAAATCAATGAACAATACAATGTAGACAGCGAGCATATGTACTGTAGGAAGAAGGCAAAACGTTTTGGGATAACAATGCATGAAGGGACAAGTCCAACAGGGAGCTTGTTAACAATGATGATACCAATATTTGGGAGGAGAAGCCTTGTAATCGCGTATTATACTAAAATAGATAGTAAAGGAGCAGGATAAAAGCGCATACACATGTACCAAGAACTCTAAACGCCGTTGCTAAAGTTTACTGTAACAAATACAAATATAATAACTGAATGAAATCACTTCATACCAAACCCTGCTGTCTTCCACGTGGGTTTAGATAATTCGATATAAACTTCTCCTTTCTCCCACTCCTGTGGAAATGAGGAGGCAGTCATTAACCTAGAGCACGTGCACCATAGGCTATTTCCAAGGACCTGTAGTTCGGTTGCAAACTGACGGACTTTCAGCAAGTTCCGCGGCCATTTGTAAGACATCGCCATGACAGCAATTACAACTTCCATCTGTCAATGTGAGGAACCGAGAAGGGAGACTTCTTCGAGTGCACTGTTAATTATAACCATATCAAAAGCCACCCAAAGGTTACATTTTGGATGCGCGCTGTAAGGTTTAATTAGGGATGTATTCATGACGGAGTTGCCATGGCAATCGCAATTTTGCTTGGTGCCATCAGTGGCGTAACAAGGGTGACACAGGCCATGCTGGAAGCAAGAAAAATGGGCCGCCTCTCTGCTGGGTGCGTATTAAAATATAGTCATAACTGGAGTTCCGAGGGCTCCACTGCCCTGCACCTGCTGCTGTACTGATAGCCACGCCCCTGCCTGCTATGACGTTTAATGTAATTTCATACTATTAGAGTCTCATTTTGGGCCCGATTCACAGAGGTCCTCCACGCTGGTGGTGGAGGCCCCCGCAATCGTGGGGGTGGGCGGCTGAGAGGGGGGCTCACCATGGCAAGACCTCCGCAATTAGAAACTGCAGTTCGGAGGTCCCGATTGAGGCCCCCGTGATTGGGGCTCCCAATTTTTTAAATATAAACCTGCAGCTCTTTAAAAGGGTTTCATGCAATTTCTATTCCTAAACAGCAGGTTCGTTTCTGCAAACAGCAAACTGGGGCACTTGGCAGCTCTGCAAGTCCCCCCTCCACCCTCGGTTTAAGGCAGGCAGCTGTTGCCCAATCATTTGTAAGCATTAAGGCTTGCACAAGGGTAGGGGTGTATTAGTCACTACTTCCATGCCTTGCTCAGCAGGATGCAGCAATTTCTTTTGCCCGGGGACAAGTGGGTGTGAAGCCACAAGGCAAACTTACAATGGTTTTATTATATTTTTAATTTACAGACCAGAAATCCAAAGGGGTTTTTGTTTTGGAAAATAAAAGCACAATCCTCCTTCACCTTGGGAGTTTTCTCCTATGATGACAGGGGAATTTTGCAGTTTGGTAAAGTGTTCGCCCATTCTAAATCGGGTGCATTGACCAATGGCTGAGTCTCTGGCAGCCCTTACTTAATCATTCGGACTGTCGGAGGGGTATGTCTGCAGCAGAGGTGTTGTCGTCTCTGCCATCGCAATAGTGAGGGTCCACCCATCTCTAAATAAGGAGGGCGCACCTTCAGTTTGGGGGAGAGGGTACTCCCTCTGCATTGTGATAGAGTACCCTCTCTGCCAAACTCCAAGTCAGTTCCATACTGTAGAAATGTATGTATATTCAGCAGGTTTTCAGTTTTAATACCCGCTAAGATAGCTCAGGCGGCTAATGGTCTTGTGTTTTTTTGTGAGTGCTATGTAAAAAGATGTTGATAGTGTGAATACATCCATATGTGTGACGTTATCAAGTGGCATTCAAAGATCTACGCCTCACACTTTAGCTTGCAGTTTATATATCTTGTGCTATAGCAGGTGCGTGCTCAGTAGCTTCTGTTTGTCTTGATGCCGTATTAAGACCTGCAGAAAAACAGGATGCAAACTGAGTTGCAGAAAGCAGTTATTCTTGCCCCCTCTGTGCCCAATGGTGGAAGTCATCATTTGACTTGAAACCTTTACCTTGCCAAGGGATAAATATATTTTTTTTCTTTTTCTATATCTTGACTAATTGTGATGGCAGTGTGTATGTTTAACTATCTCCCACTTTGCTCAGTGGCGCGGAGTGGGACAATATATGTATTCACCCATCCTAGCTGTGCCTAAGGATGAAGGTATGTTTCTGGCTCCCCTTGGTTTGCCCAAGGGTGGGATGTATTTATTGATAGTTCATTATTGCCCCCTGCCTCTGGGTAGTTGAGTAATTCCTTGCCTCCTGCCTTGACCTAGTGTGAGAGTGATATTTTTTTTCAATTTTACCAAAAGATCGTATGTTAGATTAAAAATTACATATTTGAGAGATCAGGGATTTCTTTTAGTATCTAGTGTTTGAGTAACATAATAGAGACATTACCTGGCATTAAGCCTCCCTGTTCTCTCGCAGGGCAGGGGTCATGGGTGTAGCTTTAGCACTATCTGTGCCTTGCCGAATGATGGAGTGATGTGTATTCACCCCAATTTGCTCATGGATGGTGAGAGCACTTTATAAATTTACCCTGAGTATTTGCCCATGGATGAGGTTGACGATTTTGTCCCCCTACTGTGCCTGATGGTAAGTATGTTTCCTACCTCTCACCACCTCGAATGATTAGGGGGTATGATTCATGTTTTTGAAACGGAGGACTTACGTTCACACACATTAGGAAAGAAAATGAACAAGAATATTAAACATATTCAACGAATTACAATGTTGTCCTGAAAATATGCTATTTCAATGAGATTGCCCAGTGCAAAGGTGTCATCGAAAGAGAGTACAACTATTTTAAAATAAACTGCAACTATGTCATGATGTCATGAAATGCGCTAATTTTAATGAAACTACCCAAGGGCATTGGGGAAGGGAGGATGTATTTTAGGCCCTCAGCTTGCATAAGTGTGTGCATGTATGAGTGTGATTTTTTAATCCTTTCTGATGTTCTTGAACATCTGCTACCTTTCTTAATGACGATGTGGTATTTTCAGGCAATCGCCTCATCACCTTATCCAAGGGCAGAAGTGAAGATTCTTCCCCACAACAAGGCCAGAGGGGTGTATGTACCTACCACCTTGATCAACAACAGAAGGACATATTCTGACAGCCAACTCTAGCCTTTTGCAAGGGCAAATTTGTTGATTGACTCCATCCCTTCTTTTTCCAAGGACCGTGGCTGTACCTTGTTACTCTTTCCCCCCATTAGCCAAGGATGGGTGGGAGGGTTAATTAAAAAAAAAATCTTCCTACCATTTTTGCATTAGAAAAAATGCCACTGGTGCAGCATGGAGTTGTGGCAGAGCCGGTAGTTGCCCCTATACCACATTCACAATTGAGAATGGGAAAAAGCGTCAGTTGTGAACTGACAGACTACTCTGTGGCCCACAACATTTTGGTAACGAAGGATTATGAGGGCAGATCCCATCAACCTCTACCCGAGTCCATAGCTACCAGAAAGGGTTTTATACAGATGGTAGTCACCACAGCTGTGACTTGCAGCAACATGCTACATTCCTCACCGCAGTGAGAAACCTCTAAGCTACCCTGGCCATCCTTTTCACACAAACTTGCCCTCATTCTGAGTGTCCTATTATTTCCATTAGGTCCGGTAACATGAGCTACCATCCCACTGGAACAACAAGAGCGATATTAAATGTGAAGATCTCACGCTTTTCAACCAAGGACACTGCCTATTACAACGAGGTCTAGAATCTGGGTGAAATACTAGGAAGAAATAAGGTTTTCTCAAGTTAATCTTGATCACATTTACAGATTCCCCAGGTAATCCTTGTAACCTGCTAATCATTTCCATAACCAATAACTATTGAGGTGGTTGTCAGCAACATCATAATGACAGTGACAATGGTACTCCATCTAGCAGGCCAAGAGGCCCAAGAGTGTTTGCATCTGCATTATGCCATTGTATGTATGTGTTAGGCCTGGCATCCTTTGTGTGGTTTCCCCCTTAAATATTTGCCTTCAGACCTCCTTTTTTTGCTAACTTCTTTCACATTGAGGCCGCATCGCTCACACTGAAATTCAGTGTGACCCGCCGACAGCCAAGAACTGGGATTTCAAGTTGGATTCATACCCCTTTTATTCTATCTGTAGGTGTAATTAGCAAGGTCCAAGATTGAGACATACCAATAAAACTACTCTGCGAATTCAAAGCATCATTGTCCTTTTTTTGAGCCTATTCTTGAGCTACATTGTTAACAGAATTTGAGGTAAGAATGTGGTTTTGGATGATTTTGTGAGAACTCGGCGTAATGAACATACAAGCAGCTTAAGAGCCCAGACTGATAGTGTCCAACTGAGGATACAATCTAGTTTTAATATCTTTGCATCTCTCTCCCAGAGAATAGACAGTATAAGTATTATATAAATAATATTTAGAGGATCAGCAAGAAATCAATCAAGCCCTTGATGAGAATATTGTTTACCTTTACAGCCCTGCAGAAGCGGCTTTCACACCACGAAACCGGTGCTGGCTGTGGTTACAGAAATCCTTCCAAGAACTATATAAAGGAATACTCACTAGATGAATTTCAACATCTTTGGGCTACGAAGTTGAAATAGCGGTGACTAAGCAATATTCATCCGTTATTTTGAATGTTCATTAATCTGTTGATGTTTTGATTTTGTTTGGAAAAAGATCATTATAACTTGCTCAATGAATGGACTGTAAATATAGATTTTGTTCTCATTCATAATAATAATTATAATATTTTTTTTAGTGAAATAACTTGGTAATCTTCTATCATATTCATTATTTTCAGGATACTTTTTATGCTCCTCATTTTGCTGCTCGTCTGCGCCCACTCTGAAAGATATTTCCTCATCTACTGACCAGCGGTGCTTGCAACCTGGATGTTTCTGCACCTCCTCCTCACTGGATATTTTCTCTTCTCCTCTTCAAAAACAGTTTTATGCTTGAGTTTGAGGTGCATGTTCAATTCAGACATTCGAAACTGGCCTGAGCATCTGTACTTCTGCTAACGGTGTGGTTGATTAGTAATGTATTTTATGTTTAACATTAACTGTTTGCACACTCCAAAATAGAAAAATATTTCTAGACAATGGATGTACTAGTATATTATTTTTTATGCTCTAAACATCCCCATTTTCCACTTCACAAATATTCTCCTTAGTGTCAGAAACCATAGGGATGTTCCTGTTGAAGGGTCCTGAAGAAACCACGGCGTTTCTGCTGTCAGTAGTCCAGTCAACTCTGGATCAAAAAATCTATGTCCTTCCCTTTATTAATTGAAACTATTGTTTATCACTGTTTATCTCTGTTCATAAGCCATTAACATATGTTTAAAAGAACTCGGAAATCCCCTCCAAAGGATTAGTCAAAATTAATTTATGATGACAATACAAAACAACGCCCTTGCCGAAATTAGCCACTTATTGTTAGCTCTACCGCACGCCCATGGCAAGCACTGCTGGTGAATTCACATATGACGTCACCAAGCGCGTCATTGATGACATCATGAATAATATCACCAATGACTTCATCAATGACATCGTTGTTTTGGAAGGGTTTAAGTTCACAAAATAGTTCCACAATGACGCACAATATTTTTGAAGGCACAGTTTTCAACTAGCTAGACAATGTTTTAATGCCAGCTTTGAAATCTCTTCATTTCCTCTTTTTGAGATTGATAAAATTAGCATTCACGAGCTGACCAATAGGAGCACTTATTATGTACACTACTACAAAACAAAAAATATGCCGTGGCAAGCGCTACAGAAAGCACAAGGTAAATGTCCTTTTTAATGAAATTTTTTTTACAAAATGTGGAGTTAAACACATAAACGATGCGGTTTCTGTGGCATATCAAAGTGCTCTGCAAAAAAATTATATTTGAAACATAGAATTCCTGATCAATATTGATCAAACTTCATATTAGTGACCACGTGTGTACCCTAGGAGGCATTTCGAAATCTGAATAACTTTAGATACGCTTTTCAAAAGCAAATCCCCAAAAAAGGAAACGTTTAATATATGCTCAGCTATAGTGGTAATTTGTCCGTATTTCCATACTATAAATGTTATATATTTGTGTATTTATACATGAATAATAAATAATGGGAAACTATATATTATTATCCCATTTAGAAGTGTACAAAGTAGCATAGGTAAACACTTCACATATTTTAGACCGGATCGGGACTCACGCAGGCGCACTACCCTCTCAGACCTAACGGACCTTGGGGCATATTATCAAGACAGGCGATAAAACTATAGCCGCTTTAGCGGCAGAAAACTGCCGCTAAAACGGTGATAATGGGCTTGATAATATGCTCTATGGAATTCTAATTGAAGCCCATGTTAGATGTGAAGGACATCTAACATGGGCTCTATTGGAATTCCATAGAGCATATTATCAAGCCCATTATCGCCATTTTAGCGGCATTTTCCTGCCGCTAAAGCGGCGATAATTTTATCGCCTGTCTTGATAATATGCCCCCTTGGCCCTTATCAAGGAGGCCACATCACGAACAACTAACGCTTCTTGATAACATTTCTAGACGAGCCGAACAGAGCTGACTCGCATCACGCTACTACAGGACATGGCTGCAGAAAGTACTTTTCTCTCGCCGTCCCACCGAACAACCATCGCCCTGAAGAAGTTCATTGTTAATGAATGAAACGCAATGGTTGAAACTCAGTTTTGTTGGTTGACTTTGAAAATAAAGAACTGATTTTTGATACAAACTCACGAGTTAACATACTTATTGAACTGACGACCTTGGTAGTGCACAACTCCATATTCTGGTGTACTTCACATATTTAAACTTCCATCTTAATGCTGAGCTGGAAAGTAAAAACAAAATCGAATTTAAGATCTTAAAAATTAGCCCTGCACAGTGGGAGGTACACTCTCATCAATGCACAGGTTTGTAGACATGCCACAGACCCTCCCTTCCCTGATAACGGACAAAAATTGTGTTTGCAGTCAGCAAATTCCTACAAGCTGTTTGGTTCAGGAGAACACACATTTTAAATCTACTTGTCTAAAGATGTTTTAATACTGACTTTACTAAATATAATATGCCTTTTCAATTAGATTGCTTTTTGCACATCAGTATTCTTTGAACTATGCACAGTCACTTTATGGTCCTATCATACTGTGATGTCGTTCCCTGGAATTAACAGTGGTTGATTGTAGATGGCAACTATTTTAGAAAGCTGCTCACTGCTTTTATGAATTATGAATTTAACAATCTAGCCTTGTACATCTGATCTGGTTTCTACCATGCACGGTCACTTTATGAAACTACCGCTCCATTGTATACTACTTCTGGAGGTATGTTTCTAATGAGGTTCTTATACAGCTTTTACCTCGTTCTAAAAGAATGATGATGAACTAGAATTGTTTTATTGCATAAATGTGAGACAGTAATTGTTATCTTTTCTAATTATTTTTTAAATGTGATCGATTGTATCATGTGTTGTGTGCTTATACTATATTACATACTATACTACATTCTGGCTTGTATACACTTAGATGGTTATTATAACCGAATAAAGTATTTCTACTACTACTACCTGGCAACACGATGTCTTTGAGGGCTGGGTGAGGAGACAACAGTTGCTTGGCCACACTGAGAGCCAAATAGGGAACAATTGATGAATGGGGATTGAGACAGGGGAGCCTCTTAGAAGAAGGAAGCTCCTTGTCTGGAACACGTCAATCAGAGTTGCACCTAGGCAATCTGGGCACAACGTCTGGTGCATGGTGATACGATTGGATCACTGAAATATTATCGAGGGACAGAATATCGACCAACAAAAATATCGTTGACAAAATATCGAGAGACAAAATATCGAGTTTCTATCTACAAACAGGTAAGTACAAAAATATCGAGTTAAACATATAGTTTACAAAAATATAGTTGTAAAAAATATCGACTTTAATAAAAACAATGTTTAATTACATGAATATAAAAAATTAATTACTAAAATATACTTAACAATACTTAAAATAACTTTTAATAATTAAATAATTAATGAAAGTAAAAAAATAATATTTTTTTAATCATAGTTCTTAAAACATATATATATATAGTAACAAAATTTAATTAAATAATAGCCAATATTATTAACGTACAAATACAAAAGAGTAAAAATTACTATTCCCACTCCAGTGGGTGCAACAGTAGGGAAAGCGTTGGATAGCGTAGGGGTTAAAATTACTATTCCCACTCCAAGGAGTGCAACAGTGGATATATGACGTTACAACGCAACTTTTACAACGCACTACCATTACAACGTAAGTATTGGTAAGTATATAATAATTTTTATAATTTAAATTATTTAAAATTAATTTAATATAATTTAATTTAATTTCATTTCATTAAATTAAATTAATGTAAATTTAATTTTACTTTATTTTTACACTGTACCCCTGTACCCCAAAAACCCGAAACTGACCCTGAACCCTAAAAAAAACCTTTACCCAAAACCCCAAAACTGACCCTGAACCCTAAAAATACCCCTTTACCCAAAAACTAAAAACTGACCCTGAACCCTAAAAATACCCCTTTACCCAAAAACCCAAAACTGACCCTGAACCCTAAAAATACCCCTTAACCCAAAAACTAAAAACTGACCCTGAACCCTAAAAATACCCCTTTACCCAAAAACTAAAAACTGACCCTGAACCCTAAAAATACCCCTTTACCCAAAAACTAAAAACTGACCCTGAACCCTAAAAATACCCCTTTACCCAAAAACTAAAAACTGACCCTGAACCCTAAAAATACCCCTTTACCCAAAAACTAAAAACTGACCCTGAACCCAAAAAATACCCCTTTACCCAAAAACTAAAAACTGACACTGAACCCTAAAAATACCCCTTTACCCAAAAACCAAAAACTGACCCTGAACCCTAAAAATACCCCTTTAATTTAACATAATTAGCAATTAATTAATTAAATTAAATGAATTACAAATTACATTTTAAATAATTAACAAATATTATTTAATTACCAATTAATTAAATATTACTACCAATTAATACATTTACATATTTAATTAATTATAATTAAATTACTTCCCACCCTATTCCCCTATAAACCCACAACCCGCTACAGGAAATAAATTATTTTAATTTACATAATTAGCAATTAATCAATTAAATTAAATTAATTACCAATTAAATTTTAAATAATTAACAAATATTATTTAATTACCAATTAATTAATTATTACTACCAATTAATAAATGTACATATTTAATTAATTATAATTAAATTACTTCCCACCCTATTCCCCTATAAACCCACAACCTGCTACAGAATAAAATTACACAATAATTAAAAAAAATCATTAATTAAAAATAATTATAACATAAAATGACACTTTTCACACATATTATAACATAAAAACACTATAAATAATTAAATATTATTTAAAAAACGATATTTTTTACTATCTAGATTATATACTTGGATATTTTCACTTTCTATATTATTTACAGTCGATATTACTTCACTTACCTTAAAAACGATATTTTGACTGTCGATATTCTGTCCTGTCGATATTTTGTCCAAACGATATTTAAAACTCGATATTCTGTCCAAACGATATTTTGGAGTCGATATTATGTCTGTGCACCGATACGATTCATACCAGACAATTCCGGCTTTCCACAATAAAAAGTCACTCTCAGTACCTCCTTAGAAAGGAGGCACAAAGCCTGGTGTGCATTGGTATGGGTTGCACAAGACGATTCCGTTCAAATACAAGTAAGAGTTGCAAATTCTGCATCTCCCTGGAAATGTGGCACAACGTTCAGTGCGTGCTGATATGGGTCGCACCAGACAATTCCGGTCACACACAGTAAAGATTTGTAAAGTCCGTATCTCCCTGGAAATAAGGAACAATGCCTGGGGCGCGTTGATACTGGTCACATCACGCAATTCCAGTCACGCACACAGGTGCAAATTTAGCAATGTCACATGAGATAGAGGCTCTACTACAGTTACACCACCACCTCCGAGGGTTGTAACCTGTGAATCGGACACTGTACGCAATGGGTATGAAGTCGGCATGTTTCATGCGAGAGATGCAACACGATCAACGAAGCAGACCATGCTGGATCCCGCAACCAGAGACTTCGCTCATTGCCAATAAAACAATTATGTGTGTTGAGGTCCCTACGATGCAAGGGTCACACACCTTAGATGCCAACAAGACTTTTGAGGCTCCCCACATGCAATCTGGTCTCCATGCATAATTCTTTTTTTATATTGGTATTTTATTCAGCAATAACAAACATTTCCAGATCATATGTTCAGCACAAGTGCATACTTGGTGGCATGACAATACAGAGAATGATAAGAAAAAATAATTACATTACATAGGCAATTTGTATTCTTTTTAGCATCAGTCTCTGAGTCAGTTTGTCAGTGGCCACTCGAATGGTCAGCACAATGGCCCGTTCCCAACATGATTTGCCATAATCAGGTGAATTGTTGCCACAACCTGAAGAAAGAATGAGCATAAAATCTATACAGCACTATTTAGCTACACAATTGGTTATTACACAATACAATCCACAGAGTGCTAGCGTTTATAATACATGTGCTGGTATGGGTGCTTTAAGTGGGTACTGAAGTTGTGTCAGCATGTACCGGTAGTGGGTGCTCCAGCAGATACATAGTGAGAGGGGCCCACATATCTCGCGGTCTGGAGGACGCGGGAATCAATTTAGCATATGTATTCAACTGTTCTTGCCACATGATCAGATCTCCTAGCCAGTCCTTAAACTTGGGAGCCCTACCCCTGCCCCATCTGCATGCCACCCTTCCCCTGGCTAATAATATGCTGAAATCAAAGAACTTGCGTTGGGCCGTTGGGATCGACTCAGTGTATCCCAGCATAGCTAGCATAGGGGACATCTGTACTTCCTGCAGGGTCATATGCGTCAGGGCTTCAAATATCGCTGCCAGTACTCATTTACTACTCCGCAGGACCATGCCAAATGAAGGAAATCTGCATCGTCTGTGTTACACCTATCACATCATGCATGTTCACATAAGCCATAGCGATGCAGTCTGACAGGAGTATAATAAGTTCAATGTAGGTAATTATAGTGTGTGATTCGGAGTCGGCTGTTGGAAGAGATTAGTCCTGTCTGCTTGCAAAAGTAATCCCATTGCTGGTCTGTGATATCGCATCCTAGTTCCATGCACCATTTAGCACGAGCTGGGCAGGACTTATAATCAATGTCTGTGTATAAGCTATGGTATAGAGTCGACACTAGATGGGAGATATCAGGGGCACTTAGCACATGATGTAGTGGTGCCACTGTAGGATGTTCTCTGAGGTACAACGGAGTGTGTTCTCAAATACCCTGTCTCAGTCAGACATACAGAAATATATCCATAGAGGAGGTTTGCGCTTTTTGAAAGAGTTGTGTCATATTCTTAAAGGAACATCCCCCGTGGGCACTCGTTAAATCGTCTTCTGAATGAGGAAGACTTCCAGTTTGAGGTTTTTCTCAAATGTTCATTTTATTTCATGATTGACATTTAAAGTCTTTTTTGATTATTTTTGCAAACAATTTGATAATATCAGGCAATGTCCATTTCAAAATCACCAATGCATTTCGGGCATTAGATTCATGCCCTTCATCAGGGAGACGACACTACAAAAGATATATGATGAGTAACTGTTAATATATGATTAAAAACGGGTAAACAAACAGTTAAAGCAACATGGTTAACTCATTAGCATTAGGCTAAAAATGTAATGTACTAGTCAGTTGTTAAATTGGTTGGACTTCGTTGTACCAAAGACAGGTTATTGCAACAGAAAACATTCAAATAAAGAACAGTGTGTCAGTGTCACTTACATGCCTTTCCAAATCAGAGGTTCGAAGTCTAGAAGGAAAGTAAAGGGACTGGTTTACTATTAGTGCGGTCTGCGCGGTCTAAAAGCGTTATTAGAGGGATGGTCAGTGAGAAAAACGTTGGGATAAGACTAACCTGAATAGTTAGATTCCGGGTGTAAATAATCCAGTGCTCACTTCGGTAAATGCGGCACGAAGAAGACGCGCTTCCCTATTCAAACAGAGAGTTATCTGGTCATGTGGGTAGTCACATGACAAAAAGGATAGAAAAAAGACTAAACGTAGTTGGGTGGTTCCACTCGCTAAAGCGAGGGTAGATATCCATCTGCAGCTAGATGCCCACTCCAAAAGGTAAAACAATTTAGCACGAACTCATGTTTACCAGTTGGCAATATAATCTGGAGTATACTACGCAAAAAAAATAAAAAAAATAAAAAAATGAAATTAAAATCAAAGGACTCGATCCACTGTGTGTTGCATGTGGGGAGTGTGAGGTTGAGAGATTAGTCTGTTGCGCCACCGTAGTGGTGGATGGTATCAACGAGTGTTAGACCTTAAGCCTAATGTTAGTTAGGGATGAGTGTGATGAGTGTCCTGTGTGAAATATACCAACGCAATAGGCACAATAAATGATCATAGGAGCAATTAATTACAGGTAACATGCAAGTTCAATTCTCTCATTCAAGCCCATTGGCTTCTGGGTTGACAGTTTCTGGATCCATTGATTTTCTCTGCGGAGTAGATGGCTGGAATTGTCACGACCTTCAATTTTAGGAACAGTTTCCAACACAATGAATTTGATCTGTGAAATGTTATGTTTCTCTTCCGTGAAGTGCAGTGATAAGGCTGATTTGATATTTTTTAGTCTGATGTTTGACTTATGTTCAGTTAAGCGCACTTTGATGCGGCGCTCAGTCTTGCCCACATACATCTTTCCACACGGGCAACGTATCCCGTATATTAGGTTGCTTGATTCACAAGTTGCATTAACCTTGAGTTTGATTCGATGGCCTTTGGATGGGTGGTTTATGCTACTGCCTCTGATGATGTTATTACAGTGACCGCAGTTGAGGCACGGTCTAGTACCAGAGTAAGTGGTCTTGTCCGTGCTGGGGTTTTGTAGGATTTCTCCCAGGTTCTTAGCTCTGCTGAAAGCAAAAAGTGGTGGTTGGCTAAATGATTGTTTAAAATCAGGTTCAAGATTCAGAATTGACCAATGTTTGCGAATGATTTGTTTGTATCTTTTGCTGGCTGTTGAAAATTTTGATACCGCCACTATCCGTGACTGTTCTGTTTGTGGTTTGTAAGTGAGTAAGGTGGTTCTGTTGATGTTGTCAATTCTCTGTCTAGCTTGATTGACCACAGATGGCGGATACCCTCTTGCTAGAAACTTGCTAGTCATTTCTTGTAGTCGTACCTCCAAAGTGGTTTCATCCGATGTTATTCTCTTCACTCTCGCCATTTGGGAGAATGGTAAATTGTTGATTAGGTTTGGTTCATGAAAACTAGAGTGTAGCAGCATGTTATTTCTATCCGTAGGTTTCACGTAAAGGTCCGTTGTGAATCCCATGGGGGTTCTTGTCACTTTAACATCCAGGAAATTGACTTCAGTATTGGATGTGACCCATGTCAGTTGGATGCGTTGGTCGATGTCATTGAACTTCATCAGAGCATTGATGAGTTTCTCTTCGGTGTTAGTCCAAACGATGAAGAGATCATCGATGTATCTCACGATCATTTTCAGGTTGTCAGTCCATTCCTTATTAGATAGAATGTGTTGGTTCTCATACCACTGCATGAAGATGTTAGCATACACGGGCGCTGCCGAATTGCCCATTGCCATCCCGGTGAGTTGTTGGTACCAGGTGTTGTCTATTTTGAAGTAACTATGATATAGTATAAAGTACATCAGTTCCATAAGGAAAGTTTGGAGGTCTCGATCCAATTCAGTTTGAAGGAGGGCTGCTTCCATCGCTTCAATGCCCATGTCGTGAGGTATGCTAGTATACAGACTCCGTACGTCTGCAGTGCATAGGATGATGTTTTCTGAGGGGTTCAGGGTCACCTTCTGGAGTTTTAGAAGAAATTGAGACGTGTCTTTGATGTATGTTTGCATTGTCTGTACCGTGGGTTGCATGTATCTATCCAGTAGTTGTCCGATAGGTTCGACATGGGCATTGAAGCGATGGAAGCAGCCCTCCTTCAAACTGAATGGGTCACATCCAATACTGAAGTCAATTTCCTGGATGTTAATTGACAACATCAACAGAACCACCTTACTCACTTACAAACCACAAACAGAACAGTCACGGATAGTGGCGGTATCAAAATTTTCAACAGCCAGCAAAAGATACAAACAAATCATTCGCAAACATTGGTCAATTCTGAATCTTGAACCTGATTTTAAACAATCATTTAGCCAACCACCACTTTTTGCTTTCAGCAGAGCTAAGAACCTGGGAGAAATCCTACAAAACCCCAGCACGGACAAGACCACTTACTCTGGTACTAGACCGTGCCTCAACTGCGGTCACTGTAATAACATCATCAGAGGCAGTAGCATAAACCACCCATCCAAAGGCCATCGAATCAAACTCAAGGTTAATGCAACTTGTGAATCAAGCAACCTAATATACGGGATACGTTGCCCGTGTGGAAAGATGTATGTGGGCAAGACTGAGCGCCGCATCAAAGTGCGCTTAACTGAACATAAGTCAAACATCAGACTAAAAAATATCAAATCAGCCTTATCACTGCACTTCACGGAAGAGAAACATAACATTTCACAGATCAAATTCATTGTGTTGGAAACTGTTCCTAAAATTGAAGGTCGTGACAATTCCAGCCATCTACTCCGCAGAGAAAATCAATGGATCCAGAAACTGTCAACCCAGAAGCCAATGGGCTTGAATGAGAGAATTGAACTTGCATGTTACCTGTAATTAATTGCTCCTATGATCATTTATTGTGCCTATTGCGTTGGTATATTTCACACAGGACACTCATCACACTCATCCCTAACTAACATTAGGCTTAAGGTCTAACACTCGTTGATACCATCCACCACTACGGTGGCGCAACAGACTAATCTCTCAACCTCACACTCCCCACATGCAACACACAGTGGATCGAGTCCTTTGATTTTAATTTCATTTTTTTATTTTTTTTATTTTTTTTGCGTAGTATACTCCAGATTATATTGCCAACTGGTAAACATGAGTTCGTGCTAAATTGTTTTACCTTTTGGAGTGGGCATCTAGCTGCAGATGGATATCTACCCTCGCTTTAGCGAGTGGAACCACCCAACTACGTTTAGTCTTTTTTCTATCCTTTTTGTCATGTGACTACCCACATGACCAGATAACTCTCTGTTTGAATAGGGAAGCGCGTCTTCTTCGTGCCGCATTTACCGAAGTGAGCACTGGATTATTTACACCCGGAATCTAACTATTCAGGTTAGTCTTATCCCAACGTTTTTCTCACTGACCATCCCTCTAATAACGCTTTTAGACCGCGCAGACCGCACTAATAGTAAACCAGTCCCTTTACTTTCCTTCTAGACTTCGAACCTCTGATTTGGAAAGGCATGTAAGTGACACTGACACACTGTTCTTTATTTGAATGTTTTCTGTTGCAATAACCTGTCTTTGGTACAACGAAGTCCAACCAATTTAACAACTGACTAGTACATTACATTTTTAGCCTAATGCTAATGAGTTAACCATGTTGCTTTAACTGTTTGTTTACCCGTTTTTAATCATATATTAACAGTTACTCATCATATATCTTTTGTAGTGTCGTCTCCCTGATGAAGGGCATGAATCTAATGCCCGAAATGCATTGGTGATTTTGAAATGGACATTGCCTGATATTATCAAATTGTTTGCAAAAATAATCAAAAAAGACTTTAAATGTCAATCATGAAATAAAATGAACATTTGAGAAAAACCTCAAACTGGAAGTCTTCCTCATTCAGAAGACGATTTAACGAGTGCCCACGGGGGATGATTCTAGATTGTTCTAGTCTCACTATCTCAGCATTGTATTGACGTCGTGGGACCCTCGACGCCACCCTTTTGGTGCACCAGAACCCTCCCCAAATTTGGTTCAAATATCAAATAACTTTTGAGCTGTGCATCCATCCAACACCAATAGAATATTCTTAAAGGAACCATTATGATAGAGATCGCCCCAGCTGTGAATCTGAAATTTGGATTTAGCCTTGGAGAAAATTCCCCCAGATAACAGCGGCATCTTTGGGTGATATGTAAGGGGGAAACGCCGGAGAATATAGCATTGACGCCTTTAGGATTTGGAGAAGGCGTTGCCAGGCTCTAACAGTGCAGTCTACTGAATTCGGCCCCTACAGCTCTATGTTTAGGTAGAGCTAAGATTACTCCACCCAGAGGGATTGGATGTGCCAACTAATGCTCTGTGGCAACATGAGGTGTGTATTTGGGGGGGTGGAACCAATAGTGTGCAAAGTGTGCTTGTGCGCACAGATAATACAACTCAAAATTCTGTACGTCAAATCCCCCTTGTGAATATGACCGAGTGAGGATCTCCCATTGTAGCCATGGTTGCTTGCCCCCCCAGACGAGGCGTAAGAGCTCTGTTCTAAGCATGTTAAAGAAGGGTCACCCAGGATATAGGGGAATGTTTAAAGAGAAATACAGAAATTTGGAAGTATAATCATTTTGATGAGCGAGATTTGTCCTGCCATTGTGAGGGGCAAGGCTATCCACCTTGTAATACAGTTGGTGATCTGTTCTAATGCACATCCATAATTACTACGCATGACCTCTGCGCCCTCCTTGGTGACCTGCACCCCTAAATATTTCACCTGGTCAGCAATGGCACACCAGACAACTGGGTAATCAATAGCAAAGGGCTTCGCCGCTGCAGTTAAGTGGAAATAATTGCGATTTAGGACAATTTATGGTGATACCAGACAGTCCACCGAATCGTATGAATTCGCGCAGCTATGGGTTGAGGTTGTGGGTAGGGTCTTTTAGATATAAAGTGATATCGTCTGCGAACAGAGAGACTAAAATGAGGTGCACAAAACACTGGAGGGCTTTCTCGGAATGATGTTGCCGTAGCTTTGCTGCAAGTGGCTCAATTGGAAGAGCAAATAAAAGCGGGGACAGAGGGCAGCCCTGACGAGCGCCTCTTGTGAGACTAATGGAAGAGGAGAGCTGTCCATTTATGCACACCCTGGCCATGGGGAAAGTATAGAGTAGCCGTAGCCATGATAAAAACCTGATCGGGAATCCCATTCACTGCAGTATGGTGAACAGGTAGTCCCACTCCACCGAGTCAAAAGCTTTCGTGGCGTCTAATAAAGCTGACACAATTGCCAGTTGCGGTTCAACATTATGCATAACCGAAAACAATGTGCGCAAATTGTGAGATGTTGCTCTGCCCAGTATAAAACCAGCTTGATCAGGTAAAACAAATTTCTCCATTAACAGACTGAGTCTATTCGCCAAAATCTAAGCAAGGATCTTCGCATCCGTATTAATTAGTGAGAGTGGTCTAGACGAATCACAACTATCTGTGGGTTTATCGGGTTTCAATAGGGAGATATTAAGAGCTTCTCTCAAAGAGTCCGGCAAAAGATGAGTCTCCAGTGATTTCTCATAGACTTCCCTTAATATGGAAATCAGTTGTTCAATGTAGGCTTTGTAAAAGTCTACTGGTTGCCCGTCGGACCCCGGGGCCTTACCGGATTTCATTTGCATAACCACTTCTTTAAACTCATCTACCCCGAAGGGTGCAGCTAGAAACTCTTGTTGCGTGTCTCCCAACCAGCCTAAGGTGATATCATTAAGAAAGGGGACAAAGTCGAGGGGGGCAGTGTGTTTGGAGGTATACAGTGTTTCATAGAATGAGGGGAATGTGTCAAGAATATCGCAACCATCTTTATGGCGCATACCAGCTGCGTCTCGTATCTCCAATATGTAATTAGAAAATGTTGGCTTTTGTATGCTCTGAGCTATAGCCCTGCCTGGTCTCTCACCCTCCCTATACTGGCATGCTGTGAAATGTTTCCCCCAAAACCGTCTCTCCCGCTCAGCCGAGTCGATATATTCAGTGAGTTTGTTCCAAAGGTCCACCCTCCATGCACCTGTTGGGTCTTGCCACATATCTGTTTCCAATTTCTTGAGTTCTCCCTCCAGTTTACGTAGATTATGCCATGCACAACCCACGGATTGTCCCTTTAAAAGCTTCCCAAAGAGTACCCATACTAGCCACCGACCCTCTATTGCGGCTAAAAAATTCTGAGATATCTTCCCCCAATTCAGCTTTAAAAACTGCATCTAAGAGTGCCTCGGGTACCAGTCTCCAACGGAATGGGGATGCTGTAATACAGGGGAGCGTTATCTTCAAAAGTACGGGCGAGTGGTCCAAAAATGTTTTAGCCATATGCAACACAGATGTTATCCAAGGGGCGACTCCTCTGGTAACTAACCAATAATCTAGTCGGGACCAGGTGGCTTAGGCAGTCGTGTGATACGTGCCTTCCCTCCTCCCAGGGTGCCAGTGTTGCCATGTATCAATTAATCCATGATCTTGTAGCAACCGTGTAAGAGCCCCCTGTGTCCCGGTGTAATGGTGTGATTGGGGATGAGAATGATCCAGTGCAGGGCACAACGCTACATTATAATCCCCTCCCCATATGATATGTATAGAGCCAATTGTTAGGCTCTGTCCCCAAAGGCAATTGTAGTAGTCAGGGTCATCAGTATTGGGACCATAACCTCATACCAATGTAAGGGACTGCATAGCCAGAGTGCCCCGGAGTATGCAATATCTACCCGCTGAATCACTCAGTGAGCCTCCCAAGATAAATGGGGTGCCTTTTTTAAATTAATATTAACATGCCCCTCGAGTATGAAGAGTACGAGAAGAATAATCTTATTGATGCCCATCTAGTTCCAAAGCTGGACTCACCATGAGGGGTAGTGTGTGTTTCCTGAAGTGCAGCTATGTGTATTTGGTATCAGTCCATGTAGGATAAAAGCTCTCTACATTGTGGGGATCCCCCAGGCCTCTGACATTCCATGTGAGTAGATTTATTTTCAGGGGTCTGGTGTTGATGCCATGTACATATCAGTAATGCAAAGTGTATGATGCCATGCGCGAGTACCGTACTGTAAGCCTTGTCCTGTGTACCAATGTATTCAAGTAGTGCTGTGTCATTTCGAAACAGTGGAAGTATTGTAACCAAAACTTCACCACCCCTACCCACCACGGCACCCCAATCGTGCTGGGAATCACCCACCCAACTAAACCCCAATTAAACAGTATGAGGCGTAATCTAGGAAGGCATTACAGAAGAGTAAAGCATAAATAATTAACAAGTGATAAGGGGGATTTCCAATATGCGTGGGTCGGCAGGGCAACATGGAAACAACCACTCCGCTCTCCACCAAAGGCCCGGTGTATGTGGTGGCTTGATTGGGAAGAGAAAGCCATCCAGGAAAGGAGGAGAGGGAGGGTCACCTGGCTCATCTTGGATCGCTACCTCCCGCTATGTCAAGGGATAAAAGGAAAAAGTACAAGTAGTGGTGACAGCGTAGGATAAAAAAACAATATCCAGGAATCAGACAGTCCCTTATCTGGAGTCAGAACACCATCAGTCCACCCTTCATTTCCGGTATCCTACACCAAGTCTGCAGGTTTCAACCCCATGGGGGGATTCCGAGTGTCGAGCCCCATCAGGGAGAGGAGGAGCCATGGAGCATTCAAAAAGTGGCTAAACGGTGCTACACTCCCTACCCGCAGAGGGAAGGGGGTCAGTCTGTTTGCAGAGAGGGCGATCTGGAGACTCTGATGTAGTTCCTGGAGAGCGGCTCTGGATTGTTTTAAGGAACTCTTCCACCTGATACGGGTTAGTGAAGATGTTGCTTTTGCCTGACGAGTGACCCGCAAGCGTGCCGGGTACAGTAGGGCATCTTCGATCTGCGCTTTCCAGAGTTTTTGCTTAAAGCCCAGAAATTTGCGACGCACCTCTTGCACTGCCACAGTAAAGTCTGGAAAGATAGTAAACTCCACTCCATCATACTGCAGATTCTTGTTTTCTCTAGCCAGCTTCAGAGCGGCATCGCAGTCGCGATAATTTAGGACCACTATTGGTCGTGGGGGCACTCCAGGGGTTGGTCTGGGACCTAGGGAGTGGTGCGCTGGTTTCACTATGAACTGGGAGAAGAAAGGATTGTCATCGCAGGCCCCTAGTAACAGCTTCTCTGCTTATTCCTCCATGCGGCCCGTATTCGTGCTTTCTGGAATGCCCAGGATTCTGATATTATTGCCGCGACTGTGGGCCTCCAGGTCCTCATTCTTGGCTGCTATAACTTTAAGTAGTTTGTCCATGTGGGTGACTTGATTCTACAGCTGCAGGGTAGTGTCCTCATTGTCTGATATGCATCGCTATGCTTCTTTCAGCTGTCCGTCGTGTTTATCGACTTTCTGGATGAGGAAATCGAGGTGGGTGTTCATGGTGTTAATTTTCCCAGACAAGGCCGTACTACTGTGTTGTAGGGGGATCACTGACATAATATCGAGGGACATAATATCGACTAGCAAAAATATCGGTGACAAAATATCGACAGACAGAATATCGAGTTTGTATCTACAAACAGGTAAGTACAAAAATATCGAGTAAAAAATATCGTTTACAAAAATATAGTTTATTAAAATATCGATTTTTATTAAAAACAATGTTAAATTAAATTAATATTAAAAATTAATAACTAAAATATACTTAGAAATACTTAAATTACCTTATAATAATTAAATAATTAATAAAAATTATAAAAAAAATGACAATCATATTTGTTAAAAAAAATATATATAGTAACATAATATAATTACATAATATCCAATATTATTACCGTACGATAGCAGAAGTGTCAAAATTACTATTCCCACTCCAAAAAGTGCAAAAGTAGGGAAAGCGTTGGATAGCGTAGGGGTAAAAATTACTATTCCCACTCCAGTGAGTGCAACAGTAGGGAAAGCGTTGGATAGCGTAGGGGTAAAAATTACTATTCCCACTCCAGTGAGTGCAACAGTAGGGAAAGCGTTGGATAGAGTAGGGGTAAAAATTACTATTCCCACTCCAGTGAGTGCAACAGTAGGGAAAGCGTTGGATAGCGTAAGGGTAAAAATTACTATTCCCACTCCAGTGGGTGCAACAGTAGGGAAAGCGTTGGATAGCGTAGGGGTAAAAATTACTATTCCAACTCCAAAGAGTGCAACAGTAGGGAAAGCGTTGGATAGCGTAGGGGTAAAAATGACTATTCCCACTCCAAAGAGTGCAACAATAGGGAAAGCGTTGGATAGCGTAGGGGTAAAAATTACTATTCCCACTTGAGTGAGTACAACAGTAGGGAAAGCGTTGGATAGCGTAGGGGTAAAAATTACTATTCCCACTCCAGTGGGTGCAACAGTAGGGAAAGCGTTGGATAGCGTAGGGGTAAAAATTACTATTCCAACTCCAAAGAGTGCAACAGTAGGGAAAGCGTTGGATAGCGTAGGGGTAAAAATGACTATTCCCACTCCAAAGAGTGCAATAGTAGGAAAGCGTTGGATAGCGTAGGGGTAAAAATTACTATTCCCACTCCTGTGGGTGCAACAGTAGGGAAAGCATTGGATAGCGCAAGGGTTAAAATTACTATTCCCACTCCAGTGAGTGCAACAGTAGGGAAAGCGTTGGATAGCGTAGAGGTAAAAATTACTATTCCCACTCCAGTGGATGCAACAGTAGGGAAAGCGTTGGATAGCGTAGGGGTAAAAATTACTATTCCAACTTCAAAAAGTGCAACAGTAGGGAAAGCGTTGGATAGCGTAGGGGTAAAAATTGCTATTCTAACTCCAAAGAGTGCAACAGTAGGGAAAGCGTTGGATAGCGTAGGGGTTAAAATTACTATTCCCACTCCAAAGAGTGCAACAGTAGCGAAAGCATTGGATAGCATAGGGGTTAAAATTACTATTCCCACTCCAAAGAGTGCAACAGAAGGGAAAGGATTGGATAGCGTAGGGGTTAAAATTACTATTCCCACTCCAGAGAGTGCAACAGTAGGGAAAGTAAATACTTCATATATTATGTAAAAAAATATAAATTAATATCTATAAAAAATTAATTCAAAGTAATAGCCAATTTAATATAATATAATAATTAATCAATAAAAATTACAAATTAAAATTAATTATTACAATTAGTTGCCTATTAATACAAATTAATTACAAATTAACAATTAATTAATTAACAATTTAAAATTAATTAACAATTAATTCAAATTAAATACAATTAAATAAATTGAATTATTTAATTAATTTTAAATAAATTACTTCCCACCCTATCCCCTTATAAACCCACAACCAGCTACAGAGAATGAATTAGTAAAATTAACATAATTAGCAATTAATCAATTAAATATAATTAATTGGCAATTAATATTTAATTAATTACCATAAAAAATTAATTTACAATTAATTCTAAATAAATACCAATAAATAACTTTACATATTTAATTAATTATAAATAAATTACTTCCCACCCAATTCCCCTATAAACCCACAACCCACTACAGAAAATAAATTAGTAAAATTAACATAATTAGCAATTAATCAATTAATTAAAATTAATTGCCAATTAAAATTTAATTAATTGCCCATAAAAAATTAATTTACAATTAATTCTAAATAAATACCAATAAATAACTTTACATATTTAATTAATTATAAATAAATTACTTCCCACCCAATTCCCCTATAAACCCACAACCCACTACAGAAAATAAATTAGTAAAATGAACATAATTAGCAAATAATCAATTAATTAAAATTAATTGCCAATTAAAATTTAATTAATTACCAAAGATAAATTAAATAACAATGAATTAAAAATGATTACCAATAAATAAATTTACATATTTAATTAATTATAATTAAATTACTTCCACCCTTTTCCCCTATAAACCCACAACCCCCTACGGAATTAAATTACGCAAAAATTAATAAAACAAAATTCATTAATTAAAATAAATTATAACATAAATACACACTTTTCACACATATAATAACATAAAAAACACTATAAAAAATTCGATATTATTAAAAATTCGATAATTTTAATAACCTATATTATATACTTCGATATTTTAACTTTCTATATTTTTAACATTCGATATTACATTACTTACCTTCAAAACAATATTTTTGATGTCTATATTCTGTCATTCGATATTTTGGCCAGCCTATATTTTGTGTTGATATTATGCCCATTCGATATTTTGTAGTCGATATTATGTCTGTTTACCGTTGTAGCGCTAAAAGGTGCGACTTAACATCGTCACCCTGCGCTGGGAGCTGAGTCTGCACCAAATCTCCCGAAGCTGGAGTGGAATCGTCGGGGTTCGAGCATGTGGCTCCCCTCTTGGCGTCAAAGACCAGCTTCGGCTGTCTACTGTCCGGCTTACCCATGGCTGGCGAGGGAACCACATATTCTGTTCCCAGCAGACGTCTCAGTAACCCCCGCACTGCAGAGTTGGTGACTGTAGGAGGGGAAGGGTTAGTTATATTGCTGTGATCGTGGTTCTCCGGATCTCGCACTTTACCCCAGGGGGCCTTCCCGAGAGGCAAGTAAGGTATGGCGTGCAGCTTCTTTCCAATCATGGGGGGAGTCATCCAGCCTCACAGCCCTGAAAGAGCAAATGTTCAGTGGGCATTGTGTGTTTGTCTTTATCCTGGGGCGGGAGGTCTGAGTAAGCAGCACCGCGCTAAGGAGGCTTAGCAGGGGATGTAGATGCGTACCAGCAATTGATACTTCGATGTAGGCCTATGAATACAGGCCGTCAGTCTCAGACTTGGATCTAGTATTGAGTGGGGAGAGGGGCGTCCAGTAGTACAAAAGCGGGTGGTGATGGACGGAGCATCTGAACCAATCAAACACTCACACCCAGTCAAAAGATCTGGGTTTGATCCATCACCGTTCTTTAGCCCACTCTGCCACCCCAGTTCAGACATGGCTATATGCAAATCAGTCTGACCCTGTGCCTCATGGGAACAGTCCAGCCCGAACTGCCAAGCCATGCCTTCCCTGGACCGGAAACAAGCTTCCCAGGACCTGTTTCTGGCATTCCAGCCGTCTTCAGCCCGGCTTGCTTGAATCCAGTGGCAATGTGAGCAAGGGACTCACGTCTGAGCATACCCTACCACACTTATGGCGGCCAAAGTGGTACAAAAGGGGGTGGTGATGGACGGAGCATCTGAACCAATCAAACACTCACACCCAGTCAAAAGATCTGGGTTTGATCCATCACCGTTCTTTAGCCCACTCTGCCACCCCAGTTCAGACATGGCTATATGCAAATCAGTCTGACCCTGTGCCTCATGGGAACAGTCCAGCCCGAACTGACAAGCCATGCCTTCCATGGACCGGAAACAAGCTTCAGAGGACCGGTTTCTGGCGTTCCAGCCGTCTTCGTTCCGGCTTGCTTGAATCCAGTGGCAAAGTGAGCAAGGGACTCACGTCTGAGCATACCCTAGCACACTTATAGCGGCCAGGGAAGACATGGCTTGGCAGCAAGCATAACCTGATGACACCGCAGGTAAGTAGCCGGAGCCTCACAGGCGTGGGGCCCTATTGGTCGTGCACCACCTAGCAACCCCCTCCAGGCATAATTCTTAATTCCACGCTCAGTTGGGACCCAGCAGATGATGAAGTGGCCAAAGCTCTCTAGGTGTCACAAGTAGACGGTGTGGGTCCCTCGTAAGAGTTCATTGATGTTCCTGAGACCTACAAAAGAACAGGGAGCAAGCCAACAAGCCCTAGCAGAGCACACTTCAGTGTGCCACACAGCAGCAGGGAGGAAACCCATCCCAGCCACTATTCAGGAAGGGCTCCTGGTCCCTTTTAGTGGCAGTAATCCTCCTTGCACATAGCAGATTCCTCTGGCAGTGTGCACCACACATTTCTAGGTTCCCCGGTCCCACGTCTCCACAAGTGTATCTCTACCTTGCTGAAGTATGGCACCAGTAGTTATACTGTAGTGTGCCTTGGAAGTGGGGGTGGTTCAAAGTGTCTCCCTTTGAACCACAGATGTCTCTCCTAAATTTCAGTCCTGACATCCATTAGGCCACGGAATGCAGATCTTAATCTTAAGTGGGGCCATGATCTGGCTCCCAGAGGCCAAGTGTACAACCATTTTCCTCCAATCTATCCTGTCAGACCCTCAAATGGCAGAGGTCTGTTATTCTAGTTGCATGCCCAATGTTTTATAGCTGTCACTGGGGAATGCCTAGATGTGCTTCCCCAGCCTCAGTGTGGAATGGAGTCAAACTAAAAGGCACAAATAGAGTTTTAGAGCAGAGAAATGCCCACTTTCTAGAAGTAGAATGTCTGACCTAGGAATGACAAAATTGCATTCACTACAGGAAAGGGGTTGTCATTGTGAATCCAATGATATGAAATATTATGAGGCTGCTCTACTATCCACTAATGCAGCCGGGGAGATGTTTCTACCATTTCCCCATGTTAATCCATGGGAAGAGCAAACCTCACAGGTAGTGAAAACACACATGGGTATTCCTCACTACCTGGACAGAGAACACACAGCTGTAGCTGCCCAGCCTGTCACCTGGCAGTGAAAGAATCTCTCAGGATTGGCTAGTGATTTTGGAAAGACCAGCTTGAACATAAGTGCAATTGCGCAGACACAGACCTGCAATGGTAGGCTGGAAACAGGTTTAAAACCCCATATGGGCCTGCAATGAGAATCTGGTCACATATTTAAGAACATAATTGGTGCAAGTGCACACACCAACCTGCAGTGCAGTTTTAAACTGCCATTGTGACCTGGCAATATTAACCTTGTAGCAGGCCTAAACTTTCCTCTTTTATACTTATAAGTAAGGAAGGCCATATAGGCTCATAGTGTGGGGTGTACTTTATTTAAAAAGTAGGACATATGTATTTAAGTTTTAGAGGTATTAAAAGCAACTTGTAAAGTTGGTTTTCACTGTAGCGGGCTATTTTTACCATAGACTAACATTGGTTACCTTATTACACTTAATACGTGATAACTTCAGTATGAGAACAGATAGAGACACACTTCTTCCACTACTATGAATTGTAATTTTAAATCCCTCTGAATGGTAAAGTCAGATTTTAAGTTCCTATTCCTATTTAAGATAAGCTTGACCAAAACTTTTTCATATCTAGGCATCACTTTTAACAACAGAGGAACCTGGTCAACAGCGATAGCCTCACGAAATTTGGCCTTCACCCGTACTATTGGAGCAGTAAAACAATTTGCCAAACGCCTGGGTGGAACACCCATAGATACTTTGATCAAAATTTATGCAGCTAAATGTGTATCAACTGCAACCTACGGCGCCGGCATATGGGGACGGCCGATTGATCACAAATTCAACTGGCAGAAAATGCCTTTTTCAGATACTTGCTAGCTGTTCCAAGATCTGTTTCTACCACCATCTGCCATAAAGAGTTAAAACGAGTGCACATTACAGATTTAATAAAGGTTACACCTGTCATGTTATGGCACAAGATCTGGTCCTCCAAGGAGACAGCCTTCAGCAGGGATGTGATTCAGGACTGTATGAATCAATCAGCGGTTAAGAAAATCATTTGGCTTCAATATATCAAAAGTTTTATGACCTCCATTGGGCATCCTGAACTCTTCGCAACCCCGAGCACATGCGCATTAATATCGAAAAAAGTTTTAAAAGACATTTGCCTTGAATTGTTGGAAGATAGACGGTGGCACCTGGATGGTAACAAGTCAACAATCATCGCTCATCGCCGCATTCTACACGGACCTGGCTTACATCCATATCTGGCTCCGGAAAATTCCAGTTTTACAAGAATGCTTTTAACCAGGATGAGAGCCGACTGCTTTTACAGGCTGATAACATTCCCGACTCCAAATGACTGGTCGCTGTTACTGATAAAGTGTCTATGTGATGATATCTCGATTCAGTCTAACATCCACAGCATCTTTTTTTGCAAATATTATGAGTGGGGGAGAAAGAGAATTTTGTTACCCCTACTAAGGCTGTGGGGTCTGCGCCAATGCAGACCTGCTTTAATTAGACTGTATATGCTACATGACGATCTTACTGTGGATACAGCTGCCAAATACCTGAAACACGTGGTTAGAACTAGGGGCACTATGACTTAATACTAGTGTTGACCTTATACATATATGTAGCTAATAGAATATTCAATGAACTGATTTCCTCTGATCTACTTTTTATAATGTTTTTATACACGTTTTTTTAGCACTTTTAATGTTTTACTTATGTGGTATGAATTTTATGTGCTTTTATGGTCTTTTTATAATACCGAATAAAGCTATCTTGACTTGACTTGACTTGACTTGAAGTTCCTATTCTGAAAATGCCAAAGTTAGAAAGTTAGCATATTATTGTCTAAATCAAATGTACCTTTGTGCAAGTGTCCAAGGTCACATGATTGTGAAGGGCTTTCTTGTGGTTGTTGCATATTCCTTCCAGGTATGGGGCTAAAAGTTGCCTGGATGTTGATGGGGGTATGTCTTCCTGACAGAAAGGCTGGGTAGGGGTGGTGTCCTGTCTTGATTACACTTCAAAGTACTCTGCCTACAGCAAACACAAAGGAATCTGTCACCAGGCCTTCCCTTGTCTTTGTCATTTATTTATTTATTTATTTTCGGTATTTTATAAAGCGCGACACTCATCCCAAGGGATATCACGGCGCTGTGAACCAAGAGAGACTACTGAGGTATTGCTGGGGGGTTATGTTTTAGGGAAGGGTTATGGAAAAGGTGGGTTTTCAGTTTTTGTCGAAACTGAAGATAGTTTGTGGTGTGTCTAAGGTCGGAAGGTAGGTCATTCCATCTTCTGGCTGCCAGGTAGGAAAAGGTGCGGCCACCTGTTCTGACTTTGTAAATACACTTAGGTTTGGCCAGAGCTGATTGACTTGATCGTAGATTCCTGTTGGGAACGTAGAAGTCGATCCTCCCTTGGAGAATTGTGGGGCCAGTTTTGTGAAGAGCTCTGTGCGTGTGACTTAGTAGTTTAAAGGCAGCTCTCTGGCGCATCGGTAGCCAATGAAGTTTCTTTAGGCATTCCGATGCAGAGTCTCGCTTGCCTTTATTGCAGACCAGTTTGGCCGCCTGGTTTTGCAAGACCTGAAGGCGGGAGAAGAGTTGTTAGTTCATCCCCTCGAATAATGCGTTGCCATAGTCCAGGCGACTAACCAGTAGGGCTTGGGTGACTGAGCGTCTGCAATCCAGGGGTATCCAGGGGAATATCTTTGAGAGAAGTTTGAGTATGGCAAAACCTTTGCCCCAAAGTGATCGGACGTGGTCCTTCATTGACAGGGCGTCGTCCATGATGATCCCCAAGTTTCTCGCGTGTTGTTTTGGAGTGGGGGCCGGTCCTAGTGTGGGTGGCCACCATGTGGCGTCCCATATGAGTTTGGCTCCCCCGAACAAGAGAATCTCCGATTTGCCGGCGTTTAATTTTAGGCAGTGGTTGTGCATCCATTGGGCCATCTCGGAGAGACAGTCGTGAAGCTTTTTCTTTGTTGTCTCAGGCCCTTCATCCATTGCCACCATCAGCTGTGTATCATCAGCATAAGAGCATATGCCAATGCCCCACTTCCTTCCAATGTCGGCCAGTGATGAAATATAGACATTGAAAAGAGTGGGGCTCAATGAGGCCCCCTGGGGGACCCCACAGCCGATGGTGTTGGGTTTTGAGTGGAACTGACCCATATGCACTGCCTGGGGTACGATTGCTCAGGAAGGATCGAATCCAGTTCAGTGCTGTTGATTGCACTCCTTTACTCAGGAGTGTGTTTAGCAGGCAGTCGTGGGAAACCGTATCAAACGCCGCTGACAGGTCAAGCAGTATCAGTGCCACCGATCCCCCTTGATCAGTGGCACATCTAATACTGTCCGACACTGCCAGCAACGTTGCCTCGGTGCTATTGTTAGCTCTAAAGCCGGTTTGAGATGGATCCAGGAGAGAGTTATCTTCCAGATACCGGGTCAGTTGTATATTGACCGACTTCTCCAAGGCTTTGGAGAGATAGGGAAGCTGGGAGATAGGTCTGTAGTTCTCTGGATTAGAAATGTCGGATCCTGCTTTCTTCAAGAGGGGGGTCACGGAGGCGTGTTTCCAGGCCTCAGGGAAGGTAGCGGTGGTTAGCGACTTGTTGAAGAGTTTGGTGACAAGGGGGCAGAACGTGGGAGCGATTTTGGAAAACACGAAGTGGGGGCAGGGGTCCGAGGTGGCTCCGGATTTGATTGTGCTCAGTAGCGCTAATACCTCCTCTTCAGAGAGTAGTTGAAAACCGGTTAGACGAGGTGTATTGTCTGAGTCTAATTGGTCGTTGCGTCTTTCTGATGTCATTATGTGCTCGCCAGGGTTGTCCGGCTTGCTAGGGGTATTTAGGGGAGTGAAGGTGGAGTATATTCTATTGATTTTATCGGAAAAGAAAGTGCTGATGCGCTCCCAAGCCTCGATTGAGGGGGTGAGGGTTTGTGAGGTGCTGGATGGTTTGCTAAGCTCCTTCACTATTCTGAACAGTTCTTTTGCTGAGTTGCTGTTCTCATGAATGCGTTGAGTAAAATACGCCTTTTTTGCGTCTTTAATGGCCAAGATGTATTGTTTCCGTTTGGTAATATAGTTTGCTCTCGCTTCACTATCTTTCATCTGTCTCCATAGATGTTCATTTTTTTGGCATTCCTTTTTCAATTTCTTAAGGTGAGGGGTGTACATTTCTCGTTTGTTGTTTTTTCCTCGATTCCCGCATGGGGGCTAGTTTGTCATCCTAGACATTTTGCAGCCATACCAATGGGAAGGGGAAGAACTAACCAGAACCTATTTGGGTGTATGCTAGGGGTAGCCCCCACACATAGGCTAGTACTAGGTATAAATGTGGCACCTTCGGAACCTCTCACCCGAACACTCCTGGAAGAATCAGAAGAAGGGCTGGCCTGCTTTCTGAAGAAGAAAAACTGGACCTACTTGCCTTAAACTCAAGATCCAAGGGTCAGTTGGCTGACCGCTGTTTTAGCTGGAGGAACACAACAAGCTTCCAGAAGCCTTCCTTACAACTGCCCATTTGACCAGCACCAACTGGGCCTGACTGAGCCCTTCTGCTGGCCTCTGCAGGAGCGAGTCCTGATTCCCAAGAGGTGCTCTTCATTGTCATTCGAGTGTACTCCTCCTGCTTATGAACTGAACCACAGGTTAAAATCCTGTAGTTTGTGGCTCTTCACAATGGTGAGTGGGCTCCTTGTGTCAGCAATGATCGTCACATCTCCGGTCAATGCAAAGTTACAGTGGCAACCTGTTTTTTATGCCACACGGATACTGCACGAGTCTCCCACCAACATGAAGCACCAGAACCGACCTGCTCCTTTTGCCAACAACAACCTCCTTGCGTACCCCACTAACGTGAAGTTCCAACTGAGGCTCTTCATGTGAACTTGGAAAGAGAGAAGAGCATTGCTCAACCAGGCACCAGTTCCTTAAGTTAAGGCCTTATTGCACAAGGACTACTGGACTTTCTGGCTGCTGCTCCATGGGTGCAGCGTGTTGGGACAGGGCATAAGGCAGAGGATGACCTACGAAAGATTGGCAGTGAATGCCTTATGCCGACCATATCATCATTCAGTGTGCATGTCGGGTTTGGCAGATCTCGCACTGTGCCCAATCCGGCATATGAACTCCAGGCTTGGAGCTCAGTCCTCTGTTTAGGAGTCTGAGGAACACAGCACAGCCCATTTGCCGCCATCATATGGAGCATTGTGTTCACCTGCTCCAACTAATCACTATTTTATTTTCATGCAGCTTTAATTATAAATCTGCATGAGAGCAAAGCCTGGATTGGTTTGTTTGAGAATAATGGCCTTCACTTGGGGAATGCGCGGGAGGTAGTGGACAGGTCAGAAACCCTACAGATCTTACTGCAACCTATTTTACAGCTGTACCCCCTCTCTCTCATTCAGAGAGCGCAAAAAGTTATTTGGGAAGTGCTGAAAAAGTCCAGACATCTCTGCCTTCACCCTGACAGGAGGGTGTGCGACTGACCAAGATAAAGAGCAAATTGCCGCATGAGGATGCTTCTGCCATCTCTCTGCATGGAGTGTGGAAGGGAAGTGTGGAAGTTGGGGGGAGCCAAAATAACAGAGAATTCTAGTGAAAGGAAGACAGAGCTTTAGCATGAAGAAAGAGCTAATTAATGGAGACGGCTTTGTGCAGGAAGACGAGAGAGTAGAAATTTACCAAGAGTCTGCAGAGAACGTGTAAACATTCCATACTCATCAATATCTTGGTACATTCTACAAGTATGTCACAGAGATGCTGAAAAATTCATCATAAATCCGCGTCCAGTTCTCGTGGGTCTTCTACTAGCATCTTTCTCTAGATGCTTCCTGGTTCACTGTCATCAGTCCACCACCTGCAGCAAACCCAGTTTATGTGTCCAGATATTGGTGTGTTCTGTTGCATCTGAATTCCAGTTCCTGTATGATTCTGGGTGCATTGATCCTGAGTCCTACTCTTTGAGGTCCCTGCTTAGGTGTTCTACTCACTTACCAAAGAATTCATTTTTTTCCTCATCTTTCTCTTCATTGATTTGATGCGTGCTCCTGTGGAAACATTTAAGGTAAAGTTAAAACAAATGATCACGATGCACTATCGCAAACCATATAGTAAATTCAGTACTTCCAGATTATTTTAACTTCATCAGCTGAAATCGTGTTTAGCCTATTACAGATTACAAATAGCTTCTCCAAGAGTGCAGTTCGGTAGAGTACCTTACTTCTGGAAAATGCGTGTGTCCCAATTTCTGACTCCTTAGAAGTATTACATCATGAGGGCGCCTATTTTAACAATTTACCACAGTGAATTATTTTAGGCTCTTGTTTAACAAGTGCAGATGATTTCCACAACGACCTAGATTCACAAAGAAGGTAAGGTGGCTGCTTTCTCTCATGATCGCGTTCCTGTTGATTGTTCCTTTGAAATGCTCGGCTTGTAGGTATAGGTGAAAAAATAGGTCGCACTCATGTCACTTTCTCTGAAAATTGGTAAATTCGAAGAGCTCCCTAGTAGGGCGGTTTAATTTCCATGGGCGAAATCATGTGAACTTCATAACTCAGTTAACCCCTTGGCCGTGGCAGTAATTCTGCCGCGGCGCTAGGGGGGAGGGAGGGCCACGCGGCGCCGCCATACTGCCACGGTGGCGCAGTGCTTGTGACGGAATGGTTCCGTCACGGCACCGCCGGCTCAATAGAACGTGCCGCGCAGGCGCGAAATTGATGTTCCGCAGGCGCGGCGGCCGGGCCGTGACGGAACCATTCCGTCACCAGCACAGCGCCGCCGTGGCTCGTGACGGAATGGTTCCGTCACGAGCGAGCATGCAAAGGGTTACATCATGAAGTATGTCAACTTTGCCCAAATTCGTTGGTGTGAAAAATGTCCCTAAAAAAGTTCGTTGGGGAAGATTTTTCCTGCACAAGCGTTTCTTAGAAGGGAATCCTCGTTGTCATACAGTTAAGAATGGTACATTGCAGCCTTTTTATTTATCTTTGCTAAGTTTGTGAAGTTACAGAGTTGTTCAATATAAAAAAGAAATGTTTACGAACTCGAGAATGAAATCTGCACTCATTCTCACACCCTTTACTAGTACCTCAGACAGCTGTCCAGCACACAACCATTTGAGCCCCGGGGCTCTCTCTGTTTACTGTTTCTTTCGATCTGCTATCACTGTTTTTTTGTAAATAGGGAGGGAATTCGAAGGGAGAAAGAGGAGCCTCCAATAGATCATTTTAGATCTTTTATCTTCTAAAAAATCATTACAAAATACATGCCTGGAGGGTTTTCTATTAGAAGTCGTCATCCATTGGTTTGTTAAGCTGCCATTCACGATTTGCTTTTGTCCAGAACAACATATAACTATAGGTCAGCCCTCTGTAGGCATTGACTCTTCCCACTTGGAGTTACAGCATTTCCCATCTGAACATGTGTATATCCACCTGCATAATAGTGCCTTCGCAAGTGACCCGAGGCAATGTTTCCTTTCTTTTGTGTTTTTAGCTTTTGTTTACTGTTTTCGGCATTGCTAATTTCTTTGAGCTTTGTCAATGTATTTTTGTGCGAATGCGATGCCCTGCAGCTCTCAGCATGCTGCTACTGTCTGCTCGCTTCAAAACGCTTGCCCTCTCTCCTTTTGTGCTGTTCTCACATTGAAGGGATTGTTGTGATTACTGTGGAGCAATCAGGAGTTATAGAGCATTGGTCATTTCTTCACCTTGGCTAGAACAGCCTGGGATCATTATGTATTCGAATCCCAGCAGAGCTGTTTCATGTAATTAACAACTTTCATTACTTAAAAAAAGATTTTTCATTGTCAAATCATTTAGGGGAATATTTACAAGTCCCTTGCACCACCGGAAAGTGTCACTTTTTTTTTGCTCCAGTGGCGCACAGTGCAGGCCCATATCTGCAAGGACACGCAAAACCACCCTGCGTGACTTTTCATGGCCTGCAAGAAAAAGTGTAAGGCCCCACAGCACAAGTCGCTGCATTGCATTACATGGCCGCAGGGAGGCTTGACATGGGTATTACTGTGGGTGTTCCCACGCAACACCCATGGATTTTGACACTGCTCCAGATTTACAACATCACGTAAATCTGGGGCAGCACTAAAAACGTATGGCTCCCAGAGTAGGCGTAACAGGGAGAAATGTTTAAATTTCTCCTCTGTTTTTCCTCTTTCCACATGTTTTGTATTCTGCAGCACACATAGAATGCAGAAAAAGCCTCTCATTATTGTTTTTGTGCAGGAAGGTGCCCCTTCCTGCACAAAAACAAACATGCAAGCTACACAGACACCCTTGCACCATGGTTCAAGAGTCCCTGCATTGGCAGAAAGTGCATTTCTATCCTTTCAAATTCGCGTAGGAAAGCGTAGCAAAATGACTTGTGGTGGTGACCTATGCCAATTTATTGTAAATATGCCCCTTATTCATTGTAAAAAAATCAAAAATATTTCCCACAACACACAATTATATAATACACAAACTGCTTCTCACTGTTGTTCTGCTGATGAACATAGACTCAGTGTTTTCCCCTCATCTGTTTAATTGGTCTGTGGGTGCGGCAGAAGCACACTATTGTAATTCAACCAGGGACAATAGCTGGACAAATTGCAAATATGAATAACTCTGAAATATGAGGGCTGGTCCCTGACTATGCCAGATGCTGAAGCACAACATTTGTATCTGAATGGAGGTGTAGATGTAACAATGGACATGGGACCATATCATGAATGTGTGCTCTCAAGCAGTGCAAAGCTGTACTTCAATTTTTATTCAAATACACTTTTTATTGTACAGAATAGTGCATGATCTACAGACAGAAAAATATTGAAAGAGTTCAAACCTGCCACATGTCACACATCTGGGATTAGTCTAAAGTATTTTAATAGATATATGTCTGCATCCCCGCAAGGATTACACATTATTATGCACATAAATGGCACTCCTCAGAGCTCAGGGGAGCAAACACACGGATCCCTGTGCACAGTCATCTCTTCCTCAGCTGTTTGCAAGAGGTCTTTTGATAACACAGGGGATTAATCAAACAAGCTCCTCTGCCCTCAAGAGAGGGCACTGTTGTCCTAGAAACTAAGCTACAAAAACCCCTTCCTGAATGTAATTAATTGGGTAATTGCTTTTCTTCCAGGTGGTTTAGAATTCCAAGACTGCCCCAGCCCCTCCAGCTCACCTCATCACAACACCATATGTCAGAAGTTACCGAAGCCATCAGGAATGCCATGCACCACAAAGTCTGGTCCCTACTCTGCTGCTCTACTTGCCAAAGTATTTAGTGGATTTTTTCTCTTGGTGTATTGTTTCAAGGTAAGCCAAGAAAACATGCGTCACCTGCAAACATTAAAAGTAAGCAATGCATTTGCGTGAACGCTCGAAGTAAGATTGTCACCTCACGTTAGCTCTCTCCCGATACCCTGAATGTCGACGAAGCAAACACAATTTTAAGACTAGCATTACTTTTATATTTGGCCTCAAATTAATTGAGTTATTGTTGCCAGAGCTTCAAGAAAATACCTTTATTGCAGCATTTCTTGGGATTTTCATGCACAGCTGCCTCCGGTTCCTCTTCCCGGTCTCTTCTGTATTCTGCTGCCAAAGTTCCTGTCAGGAGGGTGGAGTTACTTCAAGGAGAGGGCGGGCCTGAGGCCTAGACCACTCCTACAATTGGCTTTAGCTGCTGTACAGCCTGCTGTTGTGGTGACTTTTAGTTTCATCTTCCCTATTATTAATATTAATATTTGTAATTCTTGCTTGCTTATTTATTACAGATTTTTATTATAATGGAAGGTAAACATATACATGTAATTAATAGCAAACATAAACAATCAATTTCCCCACCTCTGGTCAAGTAAAACATTTTGATCCTGATGAGCCTTCGTTATCCACTTTATTAGAAGAATTGCAAGCTGCTGCAACAGATAATATTGAGTCAGAGATCAAAAATATCTCTATGGGCATGGCAAGTTTCTCTATGAAAGTCTCTGATAATTCAATTAAAATTCAGGATAACAAAAACAAAATTGACAGTCTTATGCCCATTGCTGCCAAATGAAGTAGATGAATTCACTTTTAAGGATCTAGAAAATCGCAATACAACGTTCACGTTTTAATTTGCCAGTAGATGTTGAATGCAATGACTGCAGAAAGTATTTCGAGAAGTTATCACCTGGTTTATTGCAGTTAAAGTTCAAAGAAAAGTGTGAAATTGCGAAGGCACACAGAATGTGTTCGCATCGTAAACCAAGTCAAACCAAACCTCGCCAAATGATCTTTAAAGTTATGCATCAGCATCATTTAATTATGATTCGGAAAGCAGCTAGAGAGATCTCGTCCTTAATGGTCAACGGTAACAACATCTTTATTCATTAAGACTTTTCCGAGGAAACAGTCAGGGGTCCATAAAGAGTACACAGATCTTCAACCTCGACTATGCAACTCTAGTTTTAAATATTGCCTTTTTGACTTGTTATAAGCGGTCTGCCTTACATCTATCATGGTGGGGGAAAGCTGATTCTATTGAAATGGGTATTTCCCAAAGGTATTTTATCTCCTTTCTATGAAATCCATACAACTTCTTCATAAGTTTTATAAAGATGTGAATAAACTTTTATCTCCATTTATTTTGAATAACAAAAACCATGATATAAGTTGTAAAACATTAAAACTGCAAAGTATAATGGTGGTTTTAGTTTGCCTATTTTCTAAATTATCATAAAGCATTCATTTTAAATCAAGGTGATTTTTGGTTTATTAAAACAGAGTTTATCAGTTTATCTTCTTGGCTTCTAATGGGACACAGTTTGATATCGCTTTTCCCTTGACCTTCTTTACTGACTATATCTAATTCTACCACATTCTAAAAAGCTCTGCCATACTTATATCTACACGTCGAATATTACAGGACTTTTCATCTCTTTTTCAATATCCTATTTCACATACCTCAAAAATATCTTTATGGTATAACCCTTTACTGAAACTTGAGAGTACTACACGATTTTGGCAATCTTGGATAAAAGCTGGAATTTTTTACTTAAAAGGTAGATATCATAATAATGCTTTTTTACCTTTTGATGTAAAAAAATATATATTTTGCCCTGCTCAAATATTTCTAAATATGAGCTATTGTATAATACCATCCTTGATTGATTTCCCCAAAATGCTCCTTCAAATGTCAAATCTGATTTGAAGATTTATATTCAAGTGATAGCTGCTTCCTCACATGCTATATCAAAGTTTTATTAAACAATGGAATGATTCTACAGAAGAAAATATTATCTATCTCTCTCTCTATATATATATTTTGTGTAATAAGGAACCAGGCATATCTTTGTCTAATGATTTATGGAAGAAAATATTGTGGATTAATATTTCAGACTGGTTGCCTGTTTCTTCATGCCAAATGCATTCTTTCATCCTATTGAATTGTTTATGGATGCTTTAAGGTTATTTAATACACACATTTCAAATTCTACTAATTGTTGGCATTGTAAGTTGACTCCAGGCTTGTTAAAACATATGCTTTATAAATGCAATGTTATCTCTAATTGTTGGACGGAAGTTTGGGATGTTTTCACAAAAGTCTTTAAAATTTCAGTTACTATTTCATATGATATGTTGATTTGTAAGTCTCTTTCACTGTCTACAAATTTGACTTATTTAAATAACAAACATTTAGACTTTCTGATATCTTTAGCTTTAAATTGAATTACTACTCATCAGACAATGTGTCATTACTATCAATTCATACATGGTGATCATGGATAAATTACACTGGAAGAGGAGCTAATTCGACTCTGTTGAGTGTAGTCCATGACTCATCAACTTATCACTTATTTTGGATACCAATTGATGAATATATTGCTCGATATTTGTAGATAAATTATACTAATAATATATATAACATGCATTGTTATTTAAGAAATGTAAAGTTGAAGTTAGTAGCTCTATTAAGATTTAGATGCAATGGCTTTTCTTTTTATTCCTTTTCTTTTAAAATATATTTTCCAATTGTCATTGTATAGGTTCGTGTCTCCCTTCACTATTACTTAGCATTCTTCTTCATAGCTCATCCAGTGCTCTTGTGTGTATTGTCTGTTGTTCATATTATTATAAAAGTCATTAAAATATTTTGAACTCTAAAAGTAAGCAATGCACTTTTTAGTGAGTGAAGTTTAAAGAGCCCAGTGACCAGAATAACCCTATAAATCTCAACTTCATAGGTGCACACTGAATGCTGAATCATTATTTTATTTATTCACGCTTCATTGATGTCATGTATACATTTTTTGAATGTCATCTAGTTGTATTTTGTTTTGATCAAATTAGAATATAAGTAAAGAAACATTAAACACTTACATAACTGGGTCAAGAGTTCCGTAAGATCACACACACACATGCGGTAATTATTTGCCCTCTAGATCGGATCAAAATATAAATAGAACTATCGTATTTAGGGGGAAACGTATGTGGCTTTGTGATTCTGTTCCCCATCATTGAGTGTGAGTAGAGTGGAGGGATGGGGGAAGTCAGAAGTCCAAGGCAACTATGCCTATTTAATTTAAATGGCATTTTTAGCCAGTTATTGATTTTTAACCAAGACCACTTTTCAAAACACTTATGGGGCATTTTTGGCTCGTTCAAAAATGTGCTAAAGAGAGGGAATGATTATCCCCGGATGTAAATGGCGCTCACAGATATCATGGCAATTATGTGGTTCCTTCAAAATATACTTATCATTGGGTGCTTAGGAAGAGGCAATCATCCAAAACCTCTAAAATGATCCGTAGATCACTACAATGTAAGAATAGTCCTATCACACCAACATCTGTAATTATATCCAATTAAGATCATATCATGTCACAGAAAGGTAGGCATATTATTTACAACAAGAGTATTTTTAATTATAATATTCTTCTCCAGGTCCTGCCAACACATGTTTCGTCATATGGGATCAAAACCCACGACTTCCTCAGGGCTAGGAAACAAAATATACGGAAAACATCATGTAATCCCGCAATACATCGAGTATTGTGACAAGTTAAAAACATTATGTCTTGTCCATGCATAGGTGACAACTTTCTTATTAATTAGATCACATACTCAAGTCCCACCACCAATCAAGGTAGTGTCCATGGATGAAAAGGGTGAGCATAAAGTGGGGATAGAGTACCCATGAAGGGTAAAAAGTATTATTAGCACAGGTTGAGGTTAGAGCCACATATCAAGATAGTCTCCTATAGAGAGATGATTGTAATATAGGTGTGGTTTTATTCCACATTAAATGACAGCATCCAACACCGTCCAAAAAGATAAACCAGTGCATAGAAACCAGTACGTAAAAAGCACATCAGTGGTTTCACCAAGATTATAGTTATATACTGAGCAATGTGCTCAGGCCTACCTAGTGTAGTTTTGTCTCTTCTTATAGGCTAAAGAGGGTAATCCAAATAAGTCATCTATACAACACCAATCTTGAATCAACTTCTAGTACAGACTATCAAGACATTACACGTACCTTCTGGTTGGTTATAATTCCGACCCAACCTAAAAATGTCTGGGTATATATTCTTGTTCTGTGTATCAATAACAAATGATATTTCTGCAGGCAGAGAAAGAAATCGTTGGAATGCCTATCAGATTAATGAGAAACACGATGTTATTCAAAACACAATCATCATTGTGCTACTCTTTTGCTGTCTTGTATTCATGCAATATTGCTAAGTTTTAAATTCTACCAATATAACTCACAACTAAGAATCCATTCCGCTTAAATTGTGAGCTGGCTTACCCCAAACGTAGGAAAGAATGCGCCTGAAATCTGTGCGATGAATCCTTCGATATTGTCACCGAGTTTATATTAAAACAAGATCCGTGTTTGGTATATATCTAGTGCTATACTCTGAGTGTGGATGGTGACAATGCGGGGGAAAAAAGGAAAAGGGATACCAATTAGTATCCATACCAAAATAAGGCCTGTGAGTTAATCAGCGTCCTTCCTATCACCAAAAACGATTCTAACCTGAGTACGGCATCCCGAGTCAGCAGAGTTGATCATCAGCTCCGTGAGTTCCAACGTGCAGCGGATACCGGAAATACCCTTCGTAGCTATAGATATTCTGTTCGCGCTAGACCGTCAACTCTGAAACCATAGGAAATATGTCCGCCATCTTGGGTGGGGTACACGTTATCCGAATTCTGTATCTAATAATATTTCTGCCATATAAAGATTCGCTCATATATCTAAACATCAATTCTCAGTTATTCACTCTTTTATTTTTTTATTGAGATCGAAATGTCCTCATCTCCGCGCACCTCAAAAATACCGTGGTATCAAATCGTATACTAAAATCTCCGCCATATTGGGTGAACTAAACTTTATTGATATCTTCACTATTATTTCGGTCCAAAATTTGTTCTCAGATATTTAGATCACTTAAAGACTATATATTTTACCATATTCTGGCTCACAAAAGGATTAGCATCCCATATCTATCCCTGTATACTAACATCAGGACAGATTTGGGTATCAAGGCAGCAAGGAAATTCCTCAATAAAAGACCAGCCTCACAATGGGCTCACACTGAGATGCTAATAAAAATGATGGAATTGATTTTAAAAAACAATGTATTCCTGTTCCAATCAAGCTGGTACAGACAAAAACAAGGCGTGGCCATGGGCTCCAGGTTCTCTCCTTCTTACCCCAACCTATTTGTGGGTGGGTTTGAGGAGGAGTGGATCTGGGGCCCTGGTGGATCACAATGGAATGAGTCTATCATATACTGGGGTCGTTACATTGACGACTGCTTGCTAATATGGTCAGGGGACATGTTGAGCCTTAAATTGTTCTGTGAATACCTGAATTCAAACAATAGGGGTATTCATCTAACTTACACCATGAGCACTACCCAAATTGAGTTCCTGGACTTGATCCTTTTTATTGAGGATCACAAAATACAGAGCAAACTATACAGAAAACCTACATCATGCAATGCTATATTGCATGCTTGAAGTTCACATCCTAAACATCAGATGCAATCCATTCCCTTTGGAGAGCTAACCCGAGCTAGAAGAGACTGTAGCAAAGACAGTGACTTTAATGACTGGAAGGAAAACAAGAAACTAAGGTTCAAAGCGAGGGGGTACAAAAGCAATACCATCGTAGAGGCTGAACGCAAGATCGCCAGCACAGTGAGAAATGATACACTAAAGGATAAACAAAAGAGACAGCAAGATACTACACCATTCAGATTAATAACGAGCTATAATAGTGCAGCAACGACACTTAGAAAGAGCATGATTAAAAACTGGTGGGTACTATGCAATGACAGTACTCTATACAAATACATCAAAAAACATCCACTCATCACATATAGACGGGGGAGAAATATTAAATCCTGGATAAGCCCAAGCTACCCAAAAAAACACGCAGGAACACCAGATTGGTTGACACAGATGTGTGTAGGCTTTTACAAATGGGGAGATTGCAAATTATACCCCATGGCAATGAACAAAACAAAATCTTTTTACAACTACATGGGAAAGGAATTAAAAATCAAACAGATGATTAACTGCAATAGTCGATTTGTTATCTATATGATTAAATGTAAATGTGGTAGCTTTTACATTGGCAGCATGATCAGAAGTCTCAAAGAGAGAATGTATGAACACATTAGGGCAATCAAACACAATGACCCAAAATATGTGACTGCTTCACATGTGAATTCCTGTCCTGCACAAAGCGCCAACAAATCAATTGAATTTTGTGGCATAGATCAGATCACGAGTGATTCCAGGGGTGGCAACCAGGTACTAAATCTGAGATGTAGAGAAGCCACATGGATACTCAAAATGGAGGCTGTGGAGCAGGGGATGAATTCCGTCCATGAGCTACACTATTTCTTAGGGGAATAATGTAGCAGCTAGCACACATGACTTATACTGACTAGTATATAACAAGAAATTGAGATTCATGAAATACTATAGGTTATAGAACTAGAATAGCATTGACCCACCATCTATGTACAATCATAAATATGTTAATATAAACATGTCGTTTTGTATCGATCGCTGCAAAATATTGTGGACCATTTGGATGACTCTGTAGTATCATCCGACATATATGAGAATTTCTGTTGAATAATTATGGAACTAAAAGTATTAAGATGTATTTTATGTAAATTTCAAATATGTGAAAACTGATATTATCTATCACGAGTTTCTGCTGCTAGGAGTATGACTATAATCCTCTGCCTCTAGCGCAGGCTACATGTACTCTCTTATCTTTTCATTTCTATCTTTTTAAGCTCGATCAATTGAATAATATGGATAGTTAGATCCCTTCTTGAGCCAGAATATGGTAAAATATAGAGTCTTTAAGTGATCAAAATATCTGAGAACAAATTTTGGACCTAAATAACAGTGAAGATATCAATAAAGTTTAGTTCATTCAATATGGCAGAAATTTTAGTATACGATTTGATACCGCGTTTTTTTTTAGGTGCGCGGAAATGAGGACATTTCGATCTCAATAAAAAATAAAAGAGTGAATAACTGAGAATTGATGTTTAGATATATGAGCGAATCTTTATATGGCAGAAATATTATTAGATACAGAATTCGGATAACGTATACCCCACCCAAGATGGCGGACATATTTCCTATGGTTTCAGAGTTGACGGTCTAGCGCGAACAGAATATTCAGAGCTACGAAGGGTATTTCCGGTATCCGTTGCACGTTGGAACTCACGGAGCTGATAATCAACTCTGCTGACTCGGGATGCCGTACTCAGATTAGAATCGTTTTTAGTGATAGAAAGGACGCTGATTAACTCACAGGCCTTATTTTGGTATAGATACTAATTGGTATCCCTTTTCCTTTTTCCCCCCGCATTGTCAGCATCCACACTCGGAGTATAGCACTAGATATATACCAAACACGGATCTTGTTTTAATATAAACTCGGTGACAATATCAAAGGATTCATCGCAGAGATTTCAGGCGCATTTTTTCCTTCGTTTGGGGTAAGCCAGCTCACAATTTAAGCGGAATGGATTCTTAGTTGTGAGTTATATTGGTAGAATTTAAAACTTAGCAATGTTGCATGAATACAAGACAGCAAAAGAGTAGCACAATGATGATGGTGTTTTGAATAACATCGTGTTGCTCATTAATCTGATAGGCATTCCTCCGATTTCTTTCTCTGCAGAAATATCATTTGTTATTGATACACAGAACAAGAATATATACCCAGACATATTTAGGTTGGGTCGGAATTATAACCAACCAGAATATACGTGTAATTTCTTGATAGTCTGTACTAGAAGTTGATTCAAGATTGGTGTTGAATAGATGACTTAATTGGATTACCCTCTTTAGTTATATAAGAAGAGACAAAACCACACTAGGTAGGCCTGAGCACATTGCTCAGTATATAACTATAATCTTGGTGAAACCACTGATGTGCTTTTTACGTACTGGTTTTTATGCACTGGTTTATCTTTTTGGACGGTGTTGGATGCTGTCATTTAATGTGGAATAAAACCACACCTATATTACAATCATCTCTCTGTAGGAGACTATCTTGATATGTGGCTCTAACCTGAACCTGTGCTAATAATACTTTTTACTCTTCATGGGAACTCTATCCCCACTTTATGCTCACCCTTTTCATCCATGGACACTACCTTGATTGGTGGTGGGACTTGAGTATGTGATCTAATTAATAACAAAGTTGTCACCTATGCATGGACAAGACATAATGTTTTTAACTTGTCACAATACCCGATGTATTGCGGGATTACATGATGTTTTCTGTATATTTTGTTTCCCAGCCCTGAGGAAGTCGTGGGTTTTGATCCCATACGACGAAACACGTGTTGGCAGGACCTGGAGAAGAATACTATAATTAAAAATACTCTTGTTGTAAATAATATGCCTACCTTTCTGTGACATGATATGATCTTAATTGGATATAATTAAAGATGTTGGTGTGATAGGACTATTCTTACATTGTAGTGATCTACGGATCATTTTAGAGGTTTTGGATGATTGCCTCTTCCTAAGCACCCAATGATAAGTATATTTTGAAGGAACCACATGTTTGCCGTGATATCTGTGAGCGCCATTTACATCCGGGGATAATCATTCCTTCTCTTTAGCAATTTTGGACTTTACTCGGTGGGGCAGCTCCTACGGCATTACTTATCAGATAGAGCACTATGGACAGAGGAAAGGAAGCAGCAGAGCTTTTTGACAGTTTAGCCAGAGGAGAGACGGTGACAACCTCACTAGCTAGTGAGAACACCAATAAAAAGAAAGAGGGACTTAAGGATAAGTTTATCAGATTAGAAAAATTCAGAATTGCTGAAAATTCCAAATGGTGGGATGGGGCAACCCTAGAACAATACATGAGACTCAAAAGAATTCCAAGGGGACTCCGCTCGCAGATACTACCGACTTACAATGACCTGGATAAGGATCTCCTCTTAACATGGGAGAAGAAATTAATATCTAATTCCAATAACCTCATGAATATCCTTATAGAAAATGCCTCACGTAAAGTTAAAAGATTACAAGAAGAAATAGCACAGACTGAATTAGAGATTAAGGAGTTAGATCTGAAAGATGCAACAGAAAAAAACTATGAGATTCTGAAAGGGGTATTAAATAAACACCAAGTAGAAATCAAACAGCGTAAGGCACGAAAAATCAAAAGAGACGAGATAGATTACAAACAAGGCAGAATCTTTACATTCGCTAGAAAATATGACCACATGGTGACCAAAGGTCCGAAGTAGGGTGCTGATCCTCCACAAAATAATACCCCTGCAAGTTCTATCTCTACTTCTTTAGAAACACTTCCGAGTGACAGTGATGGAGAGGGTACATCGGTCGGTAGTAATCAAGAGAGCGATTTTTTACGAGAAGTAAGAATGATAAAACGGGGAAACAAGGAACAATTAAGACAAAGGGCAAATATATCAAGAAGACAAGGAGAGGAAAAAGAGGAGGAAACGGCACAAGAAAAACAGGGACTGAGATTGAGGTCTTGGAAGAAATAGGCAATCTATCTAGAAATATGAGGGGTGTTGAAGTGGTTAACCTCAGTGATCAAATTTTGAGTGATGATATGGTATCTGTACTACAAAGGGGAATGGGTGTTTGCCCTACTGAGCAAGGTGATTTGCATAACTCTTTGATAGACTTATTTAAGTTCACAAGAAAACTGAAATTGAAAAAGTTCTTTGATTGTAACCCCAGATCCAGTAAATGCATGAATATCAATGTACTGAATGAGCCTCATGATATGTTAACTATACAAGAGATAAGAGATACTGAATTACTATTATCTATCTCTGATGATGATAGGGATCATATGAGTATTGATGAATTGTTATGGGATTACGATATTGAACCTGATACCACCATATCAAGTGGCTTAAAGAACAAATCAAGGTGGACACCGACATTGCCATGTGGTAACAGTGTAGATATGTTCCACGAGCTAGTTACTGAGGATATTTACAATCACTTGAAACATGACATACGACAGAATACTGGTATGACTGACAATTTGAGTACTAATGAACGTAGGGCACTGATGGAGTTAAGTAAATTACCGACTGTTACCATCAAGGAGCAGATAAGGGTGGTAACATCGTGATAATGAATACTAGAGACTATAACTTGGAAGTTAACTCACAACTAAACGATCATACTTGCTATGAGAAACTTAGGGACAACCCTATAGGACCATTGACAATCACCATTAATACATATCTAAATGACTGGTTGCATAAGGGATTAATCAGCAGGGATGAATTTTTGCATCTAAAGGTTGACAAACCGAGATTTCCGTGTATTTATACACTCCCAAAAATACACATAAACTTAAGATCACTACCTGGGAGACCAATTATATCTAGTATTGGGGGCCCTACAGAAAAACTTTCATGCTACCTAGACACCTTTTTACAACCACTAGTACGGACCTTGCCAGCATATATTAAAGATTCTAAGCATATTCTGAGTATTTTAGCAGATGTACCATGAGAGGATGACATGATACTGGCTGCTTTGGATGTCACCTCCCTGTATACTAACATCAGGACAGATTTGGGTATCAAGGCAGCAAGGAAATTCCTCAATAAAAGACCAGCCTCACAATGGGCTCACACTGAGTTGCTAATAAAAATGATGGAATTGATTTTAGAAAACAATGTATTCCTGTTCCAATCAAGCTGGTACAGACAAAAACAAGGCGTGGCCATGGGCTCCAGGTTCTCTCCTTCTTACGCCAACCTATTTGTGGGTGGGTTTGAGGAGGAGTGGATCTGGGGCCCTGGTGGATCACAATGGAATGAGTCTATCATATACTGGGGTCGTTACATTGACGACTGCTTGCTAATATGGTCAGGGGACATGTCGAGCCTTAAATTGTTCTGTGAATACCTGAATTCAAACAATAGGGGTATTCATCTAACTTACACCATGAGCACTACCCAAATTGAGTTCCTGGACTTGATCCTTTTTATTGAGGATCACAAAATACAGAGCAAACTATACAGAAAACCTACATCATGCAATGCTATATTGCATGCAGGAAGTTCACATCCTAAACATCAGATCCAATCCATTCCCTTTGGAGAGCTAACCCGAGCTAGAAGAGACTGTAGCAAAGACAGTGACTTTAATGACTGCAAGGAAAACATGAAACTAAGGTTCAAAGCGAGGGGGTACAAAACCAATAGCATCTTAGAGGCTGAACGCAAGATCGCCAGCACAGTAAGAAATTATACACTAAAGGATAAACAAAAGAGACAGCAAGATACTACACCAATCAGATTATTAACAAGCTATAACAGTGCAGCAACGACACTTAGAAAGAGCATGATTAAAAACTGGTGGGTACTATGCAATGACAGAACTCTAGACAAATACATCAAAAAACATCCACTGATCACATATAGACGGGGGAGAAATATTAAATCCTGGATAAGCCCAAGCTACCCAAAAAACACGCAGGAACACCAGATTGGTTGACACAGAGGTGTGTAGGCTTTTACAAATGTGGAGATTGCAAATTATACCCCATGGCAATGTACAAAACAAAATCTTTTTACAACAACATGGGAAAGGAATTCAAAATCAAACAGATGATTAACTGCAATAGTCGATTTGTTATCTATATGATTAAACGTAAATGTGGTAGCTTTTACATTGGCAGCACGATCAGAAGTCTCAAAGAGAGAATGTATGAACACATTAGGGCAATCAAACACAGTGACCCAAAATATGTGACTGCTTCACATGTGAATTCCTGTCCCGCACAAAGCGCCAACAAATCAATTGAATTTTGTGGCATAGATCAGATCACGAGTGATTCCAGGGGTGGCAACCAGGTACTAAATCTGAGACGTAGAGAAGCCACATGGATACTCAAAATGCAGGCCGTGGAACGGGGGATGAATTCCGACCATGAGCTACACTATTTCTTAGGGGAATAATGTAGCAGCTAGCACACATGACTTATACTGACTAGTATATAACAAGAAATTGAGATTCATGAAATACTATAGGTTATAGAACTAGAATAGCATTGACCCACCATCTATGTACAATCATGTCATTATGTATCGATCGCTGCAAAATATTGTGGACCATTTGGATGACTCTGTAGTATCATCCGACATATATGAGAATTTCTGTTGAATAATTATGGAACTAAAAGTATTAAGATGTATTTTATGTAAATTTCAAATATGTGAAAACTGATATTCTCTATCACGAGTTTCTGCTGCTAGGAGTATGACTATAATCCTCTGCCCCTAGCGCAGGCTACATGTACTCTCCTACCTTTTCATTTCTATCTTTTTAAGCTCGATCAATTGAATAATATGGATAGTTAGATATGGGATGCTGATCCCTTCGTGAGCCAGAATATGGTAAAATATATAGTCTTTTAGTGATCTAAATATCTGAGAACAAATTTTGGACCTAAATAATAGTGAAGATATCAATAAAGTTTAGTTCACCCAATATGGCGGAGATTTTAGTATACGATTTTATACCGCGTTTTTTTTTAGGTGCGCGGAGATGAGGAAATTTCGAGCTCAATAAAAAATAAAAGAGTGAATAACTGAGAATTGATGTTTAGATATATGAGCGAATCTTTATATGGCAGAAATATTATTAGATACAAAATTCAGATAACGTATACCCCACCCAAGATGGCGGACATATTTCCTATGGTTTCAGCGCGAACAGAATATCTATAGCTACGAAGGGTATTTCCGGTATCCGCTGCACGTTGGAACTCACGGAGCTGATGATCAACGCTGCTGACTCGGGATGCCGTACTCAGGTTAGAATCGTTTTTGGTGATAGAAAGGACGCTGATTAACTCACAGGCCTTATTTTGGTATGTATACTAATTGGTATCCCTTTTCCTTTTTCCCCCCGCATTGTCACCATCCACACTCGGAGTATAGCACTTGATATATACCAAACACGGATCTTGTTTTAATATAAACTCGGTGACAATATCGAAGGATTCATCGCAGAGATTTCAGGCGCATTCTCTCCTACGTTTGGGGTAAGCCAGCTCACAATTTAAGCGGAATAAATTCTTAGTTGTGAGTTATATTGGTAGAATTTAAAACTTAGCAATGTTGCATGAATACAAGACAGCAAAAGAGTAGCACAATGATGATGGTGTTTTGAATAACATTGTGTTGCTCATTAATCTGATAGGCATTCCTACGATTTCTTTCTCTGCAGAAATATCATTTGTTATTGATACACAGAACAAGAATATATACCCAGCCATATTTAGGTTGGGTCGGAATTATAACCAACCAGAAGGTACGTGTATGTCTTGATAGTCTGTACTAGAAGTTGATTCAAGATTGGTGTTGTATAGATGACTTAATTGGATTACCCTCTTTAGGCATATAAGAAGAGCCAAAACCACACTAGGTAGGCCTGAGCACATTGCTCTGTATATAACTATAATCTTGGTGAAACCACTTATGTGCTTTTTACGTACTGGTTTCTATGCACTGGTTTATCTTTTTGGACGGTGTTGGATGCTGTCATTTAATGTGGAATAAAACCACACCTATATTACAATCATCTCTCTGTAAGAGACTATCTTGATACGTGGCTCTAACCTCAACCTGTGCTAATAATACTTTTTACTCTTTATGGGAACTCTATCCCCACTTTATGCTCACCCTTTTCATCCATGAACATTACCTTGATTGGTGGTGGGACTTGAATATGTGATCTAATTAATAAGAAAGTTGTCACCTATGCATGGACAAGACATAATGTTTTTAACTTGTCACAATACCCGATGTATTGCGGGATTACATGATGTTTTCTGTATATTTTGTTTCCCAGCCCTGAGGAAGTCGTGGGTTTTGATCCCATACGACGAAACACGTGTTGGCAGGACCTGGAGAAGAATACTATAATTAAAAATACTATTGTTGTAAATAATATGCCTACATTTCTGTGACATGATATGATCTTAATTGGATATAATGACAGATGTTGGTGTGATAGGACTATTTTTACATCGTTCAAAAATTTATAGACCTGTAAACTGCAAAGAAAAACGGTAATGATTGACATTCCTACTTTGTTCTGCTGGTAATAACGTGTCACACATAAAGCATTGAAATGTCACACATATGGGCACTAAAAATCTGGAAATGTCACTAGTAAATACATTGACAAATTGGCAGCTATGAACAGTAAGCATTAAAATTCCTTTTGACATTCCCGAGCTTTTTTATATGCACAACTACCTCAAAGAAATTCTGAAATATTTCTATGTGTTTTAGAAAGTGCAACAGTTGCATTAAAACAGACGCACAACCGTCCCTTGTGCCAGCCCACGTTTTGATGATAGGCCCCTGCTAGTGGTGTCTGTAAGTAACACAAATAAAAACTGTTTCAGCACAAAGATCTGCACACTTAACACTAAAAGACTGTTAACTACCACTTAGTGCTAGCATTGCGTGCAGCCTTATGCTTTCTATGTATTTAAATGCCATTTTGTTGAATAAAAGTTTCCAGAAAAGACTAACTGATAAGAAATAAAGCAAGCTTTGCAACTTGCAACATAAATCAAGTGACCAAAGTCTTGGGACTTGACTTATGCTGAGAAATCTAAGCAACACAAGAAATAACTTTAAAAACATCTATTGTTAATAGCGTGTGCTTGGCAATTACAAAGAAAGGATAATGAAGGCACCAGTAAGAACTTGCTGTCACTGGTCGATAAAAAATTATAGTCGTCTGTCATCACAATCAACGTGATTTATTTCCTGTAAAAACCAGGAAGATCACATATTATGTACAAGTTAATCACCATATTAACTATAAGGTACTTTGTATGAGTTATTTGTTCAATTATTAATAAGCAATGACACTGAATCTAATAGTATATCATTTTCAGTAAACCCTTTATGATGCTAACTTTGGGTCAATATTATTACTACTTTAGTTCCTGCAAAAGTTGAGCTAAGCAGAAAGTGGCAGATTTAACCAGTTATATTTAACCATCAGAAGATGTTTTGATGGCTTTGTCTAACAGGACTTTTTACATACCATCATTATCATGATTGCATTCCTATAGCGCTCATGTCATGTGGGCAACCAAATTCTGCAGAGCTGAGATATCGAATCAACACTCCACAAAGTTTGTCAGCAAAAAAAGGAGCAACGGACACTTTCCTCAGCTTTTCATTTGCAGGTCTTTATTTTCTTTTTTTCTCAAGTGAATTGCATGTGCAAAAACCCGAAGCGTTTCGGCGAACACAGTCGCCTTGCTCACCAGACAAAAGTACATTGTGCCCAACAGAATCTTAAAACACCATTGACCAATCAAGTGATAGGATGTCATCTGACCAGTAATAGCCATAGTAAAAAGACTTAATACATTGCTTAGACACTGGTGGACAGACTGGCGATCATATCATGTAAAAGAATATACATACATTTCAATTATTGCGAAAATACACATTGTTTTTCACAATAAAATGTAGTTGCAAATCGGATGGACACACGTGGTTACAGCAATAATTAACTGTTAAAATACAAAGTTAAATTGAAATAAGAACCCATACCCTCACTCCTAAGTCTTTATATGACAAATTAGCAGGAGATCCTGATGGGCACGGAAAAAACATACCATCCTCCTTTTAAATTGAATGTATATTAGGAATACGACGATGGAAAGCATAATATAGAATGAATTTGTCTCCCTAACATCCAAATCTTCAAAAGAGTGTGTATGCACGGGTTATGAATATTGCCATGTGTGTATATATATATATATATATATATATATATATGTATATGTATATATATATATATATATTCACTGAAAAAAACATAGGTTTCAGGCCTTTTATAGTTAGGAATTAGCATTTAAAAAACCTTTAAAATTCACTCAAAAAACTATAAGTTTTAGGGGTGTTATAGTTAGCTGGACATTTCACTCATACAAAACCATTGAAATTGCTCCTATATAGTTAGTTGTACTAACTATATTTCGCGCACCCATAATCCACTGCTGATGAGGTCACATATTACATCATTCATGACATGGTCAGTGACATCACTGATGACATCTCAAATGACATCACTGATGACATCACTGATGACATCATCCAGTGAATGTGGTTTTCTTCGTTATTTAAATATGCATTATATATATAGCAATTTGCATTGAAGAATGAGTGGATATATAAAAATAAATATTTGGATGGAGGATTTAGTAGCAGTGTAATTGACTGTTTACTTGACCAATTTATAGTGTCTCACTAAATATAGTGGATAGTGACTAAACTGTTTGAATATCTGTATCACTTTGTCAGTTGTTGTGTAAACTGGTTCTCCAGTTGGTTACTAGCTATGTGAAAGTCTGTATTAGTTATTGATTAGTTAACTGAGTATTTGTATGGGAGAGTGAATGTGTGTGTGGTTCGGTGGGGGGGGTTTGACTGCCCAAAGATGTGTGAATAGTTGATTCACTAGATATATGAAGTTAAAACTACATGTTCTAACAGTTGTTTGGGTGAGTGAATATCTTTATGGGTGTGGTGATGAGCAAATATATTTCTCAATGGTACATGTCCAACAAACTAGAAAAATAAAAGGCAGTGTATGTGTCAGTTGTTGTATATTAATAAGTATACATAAGACTCAATGATTGTGTGAGTGACTGTATGGATCACCTTATACTTGTAATAATGATTTTATAATTCACTAAGTATGACTTACTATCTAAATGAATAGATGAAGTTGTGTTTGTATACGTGTGTAGCTAAGTAAATATGTAAGTATGATCCATTGTTTGCATAAGTGAGTAGGATGACTTCATATGTGAATAGGATGTGTGCTGGTGTGTAATGTCGATTTAGGTGTATAAGTATTTTTGATAGTGTTCTATTGTTCATTGACAGCATGTATGAGTGAATCTACAGGTAAGTGATAAGATGTGTGTATACATCTATGAATCACTGAGTGGGTTTTTAGATACTTGTATTGCTGTAACAACGGATTCAAATATGATACTCTGTATTTTACAAAGAGTGATGAAAGATTTTACTAGTGTATGAAAAGCTGTATGTGATTGTCACGTGGATGATGTCATCAGTGATGTCATCAGTGATGTCATTTGAGATGTCATCAGTGATGTCGCTGACCATATCATGAATGAAGTAATATGTGACATCATCAGCAGTGGATTGCGGGTGCGCGAAATATAGTTAGTACAACTAACTATATAGGAGCAATTTCAATGGTTTTGTATGAGTGAAATGTGCAGCTAACTATAACACCCCTAAAACTTATAGTTTTTTGAGTGAATTTTAAAGGTTTTTTTAAATGCTAATTCCAAACTATGAAAGGCCTGAAGCCTATGGTTTTTTCAGTGAATTTCAAAGGTTTTTTAAATGCTAACTCCTAACTATATAAGGCCTGAAACCTATGGTTTTTTCAGTGAATTTGCAAGGTTTTTTAAATGCTAATTCCTAACTATATAAGGCCTGAAACCTATGTTTTTTTCAGTGAATTTCAAAGTTTTTTTTAATGCTAATTCCTAACTATATAAGACCTGAAAGCCCACCAGGAATCTCCAGTATGCGCCAGGGGACTGCATTGCAGAGAGGTGTAATGAAGCCACGCCCCTTTTGACACCTCTCTGCAATGCAGCCCCCGTGCATGTTTGAAGAGGGGCAACTAATTCCCCTTGCATACTGGGGGCCCCTGGGGGCCAACAAGCCCACCTTGAACCTCCAGTATGCGCCAGGGGGCTGCATTGCAGAGGTGTAATGAGGCTATGCCCCTTGTTACACCTCTCTGCAACGCAGCCCCCTGCGCGTTTGCCGAGGGGGAACTAATTACCCTTGCATACTGGGGGTCACTGGGGGCCAACTAGCCCACCAGGAGCCTCCAGTATGCGCCCAGGGGCTGCATTGCAGAGAGGTGTAATGAGGCCACACCCTTTTTTACACCTCTCTGCAACGCAGCCCCCGTGCATGTTTGAAGAGGGGGAGCTAATTCCCCTTGCATACTGGGGGTCCTTGGGGGCCAACTAGCCCACCTGGAACCTCCAGTATGTGCCAGGGGGCTGCATTGCACAGAGGTGTAATGAGGCTATGCCTCTTTTTACACCTCTCTGCAACGCAGGCCACTGGCGCATTTGCAGAGGGGGGACTAATTCCCCTTGCATACTGGGGGTCCCTGGGTCATATCTGCCCAAACGCCGAAATTCCGAATTATTGAAAATGACTTTTCTTAAGAAACATTTGGATTTGGATTATCATGTCCTATACTTTGGAATTTTTGAAAGACTGACTTTGAGGATGCTATAAATTACTCAAGTCTGCCCGAACTGTGTGTGTAAAATTGATACCTAGTCACTTTGAATAAGAATGTACTTACGTCTCGTCTAACATTTGGAAGAAATCTAGTAATATGACACCAGGATACCGACATAACTTGAAGGAAATAAGAACGCCCTGAAGAAGTTCTGTTGTACAGAATGAAATGCGTCAGCTGGCTGTGGAACATAAACTTAAGGAAAATAAAAGCATTTGAATATACACCAAGATTCAGCGCTTCAATAAGGACTCTAAGTAATATGATTTGATTGGACTTATTGTACAAGTGGTGCTGTGCCAAACTTTGGAATATTCTCCACTACTCTCTACTACTTACTCTCTACTACTCTCCTACTCTCTAATACTCACTCTCTACTACTCATTCTCTACTACTCTACTACTCTCTACTACTCTCTCTCTACTACTCACTCCCTACTACTCACTATCTACTACTCTCTACTACTCACTCTCTACTACTCTCTACTCTCTACTACTCACTCTCTACTACTCTCTCTCTACTACTCACTCTTTACTACTCACTATCTACTACTCTCTACTACTCACCCTCTACTTCTCACTCTCTACTACTCTCTACTACTCACTCTCTACTACTCTCTCTCTCTACTACTCTCTACTGCTCACTCTCCACTACTCACTCTCTACTACTCTCTACTACTCACTCTCTACTACTCTCTCTCTACTACTCTCTACTACTCACTCTACTACTCACTCTCTATTATTCTCTACTATTCTCTCTCTCTGATACTCACTCTCTACTACTCTCTACTACTCACTCTTTACTACTCTCTACTACTCACTCTCTACTGCTCTCTACTACTCTCTCTACTACTCACTCTCTACGACTCACTCTCTACTACTCACTCTACTATTCACTCTACTACTCTCTACTACTCACTCTCTGCTACTCTCTCTACTGCTCTCTACTACTCTCTACTACTCACTCTCTACTCTATTACTCACTCTCTTCTCTCTACCTCTCTACCTCTCTCTACTTCTTTTTCTACTAGTCTCTACCTCTCTACCTCTACCTCTCTACCTCTACACCTCTACCTCTCTACCTCTCTCTACACACACATATACACATATATATATGCATATATATGCATATGCATTTATGTATGTGTATAGATATATATACACATACATATATAAACATATATAATCTGCATATCTATATAAATACAAATATAAATGCATGCATACATATACATATATGCATACATATGCGTGTTATTTACATGAAAGTTTTAAAAACACTAATAAAAGCAAAGCTAAAAAGCCACCTCATTACAAACAGAATGGCTTTAACTTAAACGAGGGCGAGATCTATTGCATTTTCAATGCTTGTTTACTTTGGTTCCATCAAGAAGGCATTCAGATGTGTCACACATTTGCCATAAATTCTGAATGTTAGCACTCTAGTTGCTCATTAGATCACTGTAGTAAAGCTACTGCTCACCAGGGAAGTCTGCTGCTAATCATACTTTCTATGGCAAAATGAATCCCCTCATTTTGTTCCTTTTTAAATTAAATGTTTTCAGACTTACCACTTCATTCCAATCAAGATGGCTTCTGGTGTGCCATACTTTTGTCATAAGTAAGACTGTTAGTGCTCTAGTTGTTCTTTAGAACACTCTGGGACATTCTGTCATTGGGCTATACTTGGGCTACATCTGGGTGATATTTGGGCTACATTTGGGCTCTTTTGTCTCTGGTGGCCATCTTGGGAGACTGCATGTCAGAATTTTTTTATGAAATAGAAGAGGATTTGGGAAGTCACTCAAAATGTGCCCTAATTTGTCTTTCTGCAGCACTAATCATACTTTCTAAGGCAAAATATACCCCCTCATTTTGTTCCTTTTTAAATTAAATGTTTTAAGAGTTACCACTTTATTCCAATCAAGATGGCTTCAGGTGTGCCATACCTTTGTAATAAGTAGGACTGTTAGCACTCTAGTTGTTCTTTAGAACACTCTAGGAGGCTGCAGTAGAACACAAAGGAATCAACTGACAGTCTCTGTCCTTGTTGGATGTACATGTTTTACTGAGAATGTCAGACTTTATTCTCACATAACTGAGAAAGATAATGTGAATTTACAGAAAATATGCTTTCAGTTTAGCTTATAGATCCCCTTCCAAACCACTGTGGGAAAAGCATGAGATAATAGTTTTCTTTCAAACATGATTCATGATATCCCAGCAGAAGGCTTATTCACATGGTAAAATCACCTTAGAACACACCACAATTCCTAAAATAAGTATGGTACCATCAACAAATGATTTATAATGTAACTAAAGTCCTAAAACCCTCTATTACCTACAATGCTTTTTAATGAGGTGCTATCATGTATATTGGTCCCAAGATGGCTGCCAACACTTCTTGGATGAAGTGCTGACAGCCGATCAGATCTCACGATGAGATGTGTGGTTAGGCTCTGCCCAGATATATATGTGTTTTTGAAGTTAATTTTCATAAAAACCACTGGAGCAATTTTCACCAAATATAGCAAAGGCACTTCTGCGTACCAGTCCCTACAATTTTGCCAAGTTTGGTGTAATTCCGTTCAGCGGTTCGGGCTGTAGCTTTGTCAGAACGTCCTATGGAAATTAACATGGGGAAAACACGTTTTGGGACCCCCCTTTTTTCTCAGCCCCCACTTCACGAATCTCCCCGAAACTTTCACGGAAGGAGCGCAGCGGAGCTGGCCGAAATTTTGGAAAATTACACGCAAATTCCTCAACCGGCGCCAAAGTTATTCTCAATAGAATGTTGCAGATTTCCTATGGTAGCTAGTCCTAACTATATATACCTACTGGCTATCGCCAGTAGGTAATATATATATATAATATATATATATGTATATATATGCCAATAAAATAGCCTCACCTGTATTTCCCTGCTTGTTGGCTCTTTCCTTCCACATTGCTGGAGGGCGGATGTTGATATTTCGTGTCAACCAGAAGACACGTAAAAGAGCACCGTTCTACAAAGCGGCTGCCTGCTTTCTGGATTCTACGTGAGTGGAGCAATGGAGTGCGCCCAGGTATGGGCTACCAGGCAGCCCACCAACTGTGCGCCGGCACGCGAGGGACACTGCGAAGATGCAGACCGTGACTTCACGAGAGTGTTGTTGCAATCTCGCCAACCTATGACTCAGCGTGTCAGCGTCCTGAGGGTTGGAACGTTATGCAGGGACTTGAGGGGCCAGGTCTTCATAAAGCGACCTCATCAAGTTTGCCGAGTTTCACAATGTCTACAAACTACCAGAATGAACTGTAGTTTCCCACATCACGCCATCTCAGGCACATTGCATTCTGGGTGTTGGAGTTTTCCATTATCTTCAACAGGGCGGATGATCACATGGTTGGGAGGCGTTGATGAGCATACCGCTTTAAATAGCTGCGGACTTTTAATTTCGGCAAAACGGACATGAGGCGCGACAGCAAGAGGTATCTGAAGAAGGAGCAGTCCGAAATGCATCATACCTATGCTGTACAGTTGCCAATAAAATGGCCTCACCTGTATTTCCCTGCTTGTTGGCTCTTTCCTTCCACATTGCTGGAGGGCGGATGTTGATATATATATATATATATATATATATATATATATATATATATATATATATATATATATATATATATATATATGTATCCAAAATACCCTCCACAAAGAAAGGCAGAGGCCACGATAGGGGAACACAATGGAGTCTCTATTCCTTATTGGCAAATGGGCGTATGCATTTCGGCTGTGTAGCCTCTTCAGCGCCCAGAATAAAACAGGAGGTGAGTATGCTGCCAAAAAGTCCTGCCCCAACAAAGCTAGTTATAATAGTCTCCGCCCTGAAAGCGATGATTGATGTCACCTGCTTCATTTTCCCGATGGTCAAAGGAACTGCAACTCCCAGCATGCAATGGTTTGCCAGGATAGGACGGCAACAACGTTGTGGGGACTGCAGGTTTTTTCGAGTAGCTCTCTCCCAATGTCCCGTGTTGCCTGCAGGAATATCGTGGCTCCTTGGGTCCCCTGACTGCACAACCACCGCAACCAGGTATGTGTTCCGCGGGGGCAAGTGCGACAGTGCGCCTCGCCCAGGGCAGTGTTCCGTGACTCCGACACCGCTTCCTGTCCTCCTGTGCACAGTGGTGGGCCTGGTCTTTCCGATACCTCGGAATACGAAAATGTTTCTGCCGGAGCGAAAACAGCGCCAGTGAAGACCAGGCCAGCTTGAGTGCAGGGGCCCCTGTAGCACGCCGCTGGCTAGCAGTGCAAACTGTATCCAAAATACCCTCCACAAAGAGAGGCAGAGGCCACGATAGGGGAACACAATGGAGTCTCTATTCCTTATTGGCAAATGGGCGTATGCATTTCGGCTGTGTAGCCTCTTCAGCGCCCAGAATAAAACAGGAGGTGAGTATGCTGCCAAAAAGTCCTGCCCAAACAAAGCTAGTTATAATAGTCTCCGCCCTGAAAGCGATGATTGATGTCACCTGCTTCATTTTCCCGATGGTCAAAGGAACTGCAACTCCCAGCATGCAATGGTTTGCCAGGATAGGACGGCAACAACGTTGTGGGGACTGCAGGTTTTTTCGAGTAGCTCTCTCCCAATGTCCCGTGTTGCCTGCAGGAATATCGTGGCTCCTTGGGTCCCCTGACTGCACAACCACCGCAACCAGGTATGTGTTCCGCGGGGGCAAGTGCGACAGTGCGCCTCGCCCAGGGCAGAGTTCCGTGACTCCGACACCGCTTCCTGTCCTCCTGTGCACAGTGGTGGGCCTGGTCTTTCCGATACCTCGGAATACGAAATTGTTTCTGCCAGAGCGAAAACAGCGCCAGTGAAGACCAGGCCAGCTTGAGTGCAGGGGCCCCTGTAGCACGCCGCTGGCTAGCAATGCAAACTGTATCCAAAATACCCTCCACAAAGAGAGGCAGAGGCCACGATAGGGGAACACAATGGAGTCTCTATTCCTTATTGGCAAATGGGCGTATGCATTTCGGCTGTGTAGCCTCTTCAGCGCCCAGAATAAAACAGGAGGTGAGTATGCTGCCAAAAAGTCCTGCCCCAACAAAGCTAGTTATAATAGTCTCCGCCCTGAAAGCGATGATTGATGTCGCCTGCTTCATTTTCCCGATGTGTATATATATATATGTATATATATATATGTGTATATATTGGGCTGTTTTGCTATGCGGCCGAACGCGGAAGCGAAGCAACAATTGACCCAGAAGGAGTAATTGAGCATACAGCCCCCCGCATTGGTTCTATACACAGCTCTTCGTCGGAGTGCCGGAAGGTTTCTGTGTCGGGATTTCTGAGAAGTCGGAGGACGTCAAAGAAGTACCGCTTGACACCTGGCGGGTAAGCCGGCGGAGCTTGTTGTGGCTGAAATAGTGGCATACCATTTAAGCGGGAGAAAGGAACTGAGCGCTATACATAGTTGATTTTACCTGGAATCGGATTATTTTTCGTTTCTCGGTTAAAGGATTGGGTTTATTGTTCTTACAAGATGTCAACACCAGCAGAGGCTTTACGGAACCGGGAGGCATTGACGGAAGCCATGTTTGTGAATTTGCTGGCGCTGAAAACTAGAAATGAGACAATTAAATCGAGTGAAAGGGTCATGGATTTAAAAAGCAAAATGAAGCGTTTGGAGAAACTGTTGAGAACTGAGATTACCAAATGGTGGGAGAAACGTTCATTAGAAAAGTACAGGGAAGTGGGGCGAGTTCCGAGGGGATTGAGGGTCCTTATAGCACCATCTTTCGAGAACCCCAATCCCCAGCTATTGAAGGAATGGGCCACTGGAAATCTAGACGCCTCCATGAACATGGTTTGTCTGCTGATAAAATATGCGGAAATTGAACGCAATGAGATACTTAAAGAAATTGAGGAATTGAATAAAGAGTTAGACGAGGAAGAGGATAAGGATTTCATCAAGAAACAGAGAGAGGAAATTGATGCCAGGCTGGTGAAACATCAGGAAACGATCAGCATTCGAAAGCAATATAAGTTTGCGCGCGATAAAAACGATTATGAAACAGGTAGGATTTTTACGTTTGCGCACAAATTTGACAATGCTAAACGACAAGCCCTGGTATCTAAAAGCGTGGATCTCACATCAAGAGACAATTAAGGTGCTGAATTATCAGAAACTGAATTGAGTTTAGTAGCAAGCAGTTGTGACTCAGATAAAGGAGCAGGGGGTGGTTCCAATCAAGGAAAAGTACCCACTAAATACACGCCCTCTGAAGAGTTGGGTTTTCTCGTAGAGGACAGATTCAAGACACTGCGACCGCTGACCCGCCAACAGCGGAAACTAAACGAAGAGCAGCAAACAAAAAACGCAGTGCAAGGAGGAAACTCAGGAGGCAGAGGCTTCGCAAAGAAAGGCGGGGGAAAGGGAAAAAGTGGTAATTACAGCGTTAGCCCCTACCCTTGCTGTTACAGTGGATGATCTGAACCTTGAAACAATGGCACCTTCAGCTGACAAGGAAGCAATGATTTCAGAGGACAACACTGTTATCAATTTATCTGACACAACTCTATCTAAAGCGGAGATGCAGCTCCTCTCATTAGGATTGTCTTATTGTCCAAAAAACTCTTTCAACTATGTGCAAACACGCATAGATGTTTTCAAATTTATTCGCAAGCTAAAATTGAGGAAGCATTTTAAATAATCTAATGTTCAGGTTCGGGCAGCCAACATCTCTAGCAGTTCCCAGCCATCAAGTGAGTTCCAAATATCTGACACCAAAGCCCTCAAAGTTGCGAATGAATTGGCTCGTGATGAAGAGTTTGAACCAGGAACTACTCAGGAAAATTTATCGAACATGGGTATCCCCATGAATCGTCCCTGTGTATCCAAATTCAAGCCTCCTTCTACCTTTTATCCAGTGATGCCAAAAGATAATATTGATGCATTTTGCGATATAGTGGTGGAGGATTTGAAAGGACTACAACATAACATCACGCTCAGAAACAAAAGAATCAAATATATGGAAAGACAATACTACAAATTGATGAAGAAGTTAAGGAGTGATTCTAACTTAATAATCAATAAGGTGGACAAGGGGGCAATACTGTCATCTGGCCCGCAATCTTTATATGGCTGAAGCAGAGAAACATTTGAATGACATTGCTTGCTATAGAAAGGGTAGCTTCAATGACATTAAATGTCTCAAAGACAAGATCCATAAAGAACTAAACCAATGGAGGCGATTGGGATTATTGAGCAAACAAGATTTGAAAACTGATTTTCCAGTTACACCGTTCTTTTATTTGATCCCCAAGATCCATAAGCAAGTATTTCCTGTTCCTGGGCGACCTATCATCTCTGCCCAGGGGAGCTTATTGGAATCTATTTCTAGATATGTGGACCAATTTCTGCATGAATTCGTGGAAGACCTGCCATCCTTTATTAAAGACACTGGCCACTTCCTCTCTAAAATCAATGGCATCAATTGGGAAGATGATTATGTACTTTTTGCTGTAGACATGAATTCACTTTACACGAGTATCTCTCATGTGGATGGACTTAATGCGGTAAAGTACTATTTGGGTAAGCGCAGTATTTCTTACAGCCAACATAGTACCATGCTACTGAGTATGCTAGAATTGTGTCTGAATAACAATGACTTCCTGTTTAACAGGGAGGTTTATCAACAGTTGAGAGGAGTGGCTATGGGGGCATGCTTCTCCCCCACCTATGCATGTTTACATGTAGGGTGGTGGGAGGAGCATGTCCTCATGGGTACACTCGCTGATCTCTTTCCTAATTGCATTGTGCATTTCTGGCGCTTTATTGACGATATCTGTATGATATGGAGGGGTTCTGTTGAATCAGCTGAAGAATTTGTCAATAAGATTAATGATAACCATCTTAATTTGCGTTTCACCTCTCAGGTCAGTACTAATCTAATTCAATTCCTTGATGTGGAAATTTACATCTCTGAAGGAAGGCTGCATACCCGTCTGCATAGAAAATCCACTGCGGGCAATACGATTTTGCACGCTAGCAGTTCGCATCCTAACCATCTGATTAGAAGCATCCCGTATGGGGAGTTTCTCAGGATGAGGAGGATTTGCAGCTCAGTAACTGATTTGGAAAGGTGTCAAAATGAGGCTTTTGTAAGATTCTGTGCTCTGGGGTATGACACCTCACTTTTACAAGAAGCAAAAGACAGGGCAAATCAGTGCGACAGAGACGATTATCTTGCCTCAGTTAATGTAGATGTCATTTCTAAACCATTGAATATTGAGGGAGAGGAAGTGTGCAATAACATCAGTTTGATAACGACATTTAATGGTGAAGAGAGGAAGGTGAGAGGAATACTAAAAAAGCATTGGCCACTTTTGAAGACAGATATCAGTTTAGCTCCCTTAATACCGGATGAGCCCTCGCTTGTTTTTAGAAGAGCACCGTCCATGAGAGACGTTTTGGTCAAATCCAGCCCGGAGGTAGTAATCAAACCTCATCGGATATCAAATAAATGTGGCTTTTTTAAGTGTATCTCTTGCAGAGCATGCAAGTTTGGTGTGAACACCAGTGAGTACTACTCTGCATTTGACCCTAACCCTATTAAGATCAGGGAGCATTTCACCTGCCGTACTGATTTTGCGGTGTACGTGCTCCAATGTACCTGTGGGCTCAGGTACGTTGGAAGCATGAAATTACAGGCCTGTAACCGCATCCTGCAACACCTGAGAGCCGTTGTTAATTTGGATGTTATTTATCCTGTCGCACGACACTTCGAATTGGTCCATAATAAGAACTTAAATGACCTGAAGTACTTCATTATTGATGCTGTACCCAAAAACATCAGGGGGGGTAACAGGGAGAGAGCCCTAAGGCAACTGGAAAGTAAATACATCTTACTTTTAGACACCAGGATTCCTAACGGATTAAATACAGGGGAAGATCTTCATTGTTTTTTATAATTGTGCAGATTAACAGCAATATGGAGGCTCCCCCGTATTTTCATTTTTCAGCTGGGTTTTTTTTTAGACGCAGTTTGTACCACTGTATCATCTTATCCGGATGGTTTGGTTACTGTTAACCTAAGGTCTTTTCACATAGGGCTCCTGTGACCCCCCTACAGGGTGTTTGCACTTTATTTGAGGCTTTTCCCCTAGGCGGTCCCTCCGTTATAATAACCAGCTTTTGGATCGGTAGGGCGGGGTAATGGTTATATATTTGCCTTTACCTACAGTTTTTCTGCATTTGAAATTGGGCACTGTGCCATAATGTTTCTTTATCTCAAAAGCATACTTGTTCATACTAGTTTTCAGAATCAACATGTTGTCCAGACAAACATTTTTTGAACTTTGGTGGCATGTAACTCTTCATAAACAGAAGCTTGATAAAGTGCCGTTACAAATGCATTCCCTTATATATATATGAATTTAATTCCGCCTTTTTTTAAGGTTTAACTGATCTTGCATATTGCACAATTGAGCACTTTAATATGTTATGCACTTGTACTTTTCCGGATTGTCGAATTTATTCAGCTTTTGATCAGCATCATGTATATGAATTATGTAAAACGACATACATAACGTTTTTTGGATGGATTAGGTAGGATAGTACATGTATATTGAAATCATAATAGTTGTTCTTGAATGATAACTATTTTAAGATATTTTGTAATATTTTTTAATGTATTGAATTCACCTGGTCCACATCAATATGTGCAAAAAATGGATGTTGTTTTTATAGTACATCTTTTATGTCTATTCATTGCTGACGTTTTTACAATCTGGAATGACACGGTATATAAGCGCACTTATTAGTTCCTATGGTCATGTGATCAAGGCTACCGTGACTTAGCGGAAACGCGTCATGCTGGTGACAAAGGAGCAATAAACCATTTTGATGATATCTTGAGCGCTGTTTTGTGGTCTGTACCTACGTTTGCTGGATCGGTATTCAGAGCCGATCAGTAGGAGTGTGGAACGGATACATATACACACATATATACATATATTAAAGGACTTGAAATCAGGCCTCATCAACCCTTGGTCTGTTCAAACGTCATTCACAGTTTGCTTCTGTTCCCCAGTGCGTACAGTATGACCTAGTGGTTTCAGCCAACCTCAACCATCAATTGTATTGCATTTTCATTGACAGTATTTTTCTTGAGGACATTTCAGTATGAATCAATTAGTGTGAGTATCGTTATTTGTGTTGGGAAGATAACCCTTCTCAAGGAGACTCTCCCTATCATTACAGTGAGCCCTCAGCTTGCTGGAGCTGTTGAGAGGCACTCCCTTTGCTTTACTCTTTTAATTCCTGATTAGTACACAGATCTTGCTGCATGCAAAAAATATTGATCCCTCATAGAACAGAAGCAGCATAAGTCCCCATTGCGTAGCTATGGGTAGGCCAGACTTTCCATAGAAAGAGAAGGTTTTTTTTTGCTTATGACTTAATAACTTCAGTGCTGGTTGACGAATCGTGCCAAAACTTTCTGAAAAAAAACATTCAACTCAGATCCCTCTTGGAAAGTTTTGCAGTGAGCCATCAATCCTAGAAAAAAGGGTGGAGGCACAAAAGGCCATTTCCCCATGTAATTTACATAGGGAATTTTAGACAGTGCTGCAGCCAAAATAGTTGAACAGAATTGACACCACATTTTGCAAAAATGTAGATCTTTACACCGAAAGCATCTTTTTTGTGATTTGTCCGGTAGTTTTTGAGAAATTAATGTTCAAAATGTTTAGCTATATAAACAGTTGGACTTTGATGAAAAAATTAAGTTGTTCTGATTGGTTAAAGGGGCTTTTTGGAGCGAACGCTATAAATGGCTGGTCGTACCTCAAAAAGACATGTTGGGGCTCTATTACAGAACCTATGGACTTGGAGTCTCTGTCCTGAAAATGTTTTTCAAAAATAACATAAGGGACAGGATAGGCATACCCTGACCTTTTACCCCTGGTAGGAGGATTAAAGAGAGACTCACTTGGGCCCAAAATAAAAATTAAAAATAGGGGCGTCGCCACCAACTCACAGGAGTTGCTCAGGACTCCAAATGGAACGGAGAAATGAATTCTCCCCAAAAATGTGGGGTGAGTGCCAGTGAGTGATTGGTTGTTTCGGGGAAGGTTGGGTGCAGTACTGGCTTCAGGCCAGGCCTGGGGCCCAGCCGCCCAACCCAATGGCGAACATGGCTGAAAGCTGTATGCAGCGAGGGTTGACTGCCTGCGGGCACTGGGCGGGTATGGTGATAATGTCTTTCTTTACTTGTAAAAAAGCCAGTAATTCACTGGGAAAAAAAGGTAACTTGATGTTATAGTTAGGTGAAAATGTCAGATGAAATGAACATTTTAAAATAAAAAACACTTAAAGTCACCAGTTATAGTTTGTTGAGCTAACTAGAACTTGTTCCACCATCATGTTCTTCTTATGACATCACAAATTGCTAAACTCATGATGTGTTCAATGACATCATTTATGGCATCAACAATAAATTCTAAAATAACAACAGTGATGACATAATTGGGAATAGTGGAGCCACAGTTCTACTTGGCCTGACCCGATGAAGAAGAAACATGGACAGAATGAGACTCCGTGGATACATTTCACAGAGAAATTGAGAACGCATATTTGGCAAAACTCGCATATCTGTCCAACGTATAACATTTTGAGAAACTCATTCAGAAACCTTCTCGTATTGGTACCGTACTCCACAAAAACTATCTAAATGGGGAAAACTAAATCAGGCAAATGGCCGAGGAGGTAAGGCAACACAGTCTTCTTAATGTACCCATTATGGAACTGTCCCAAATTGCACAGATACTGGAAAGGGATCCTCTAGGAAATAGATTTGGACTTTGATATTAAGATTACAATGGATCCAGGAGTGGTATTTTTAGGCCTGCTGTTTGCTGGTTTTAGATCCCATAGATCTCTGAGACAGAAGAAACAATAGTAACTCTTGTCACAGCCCTACAGGTGATTACTTTATGCGGAGAGAGGAGTACAGTACCTACAATTAATGGTTAGTAGCATAAGTGGTGAGAAATTCTCACCAGGGAGATAATCAATATTTCACTAATACACAGCCTCCAGGCTTAAGAAAATGATTAGACCCCCCTTCATCAACATTCTATCCTGAAAATAACCATCAGAGGCACCCTCGCCTACAGACCCATAGGACGATGTTCCAGCTTCTGGGATGCTATCACTGACTTTATCACTCCACTATCCATCGAGTCCAAGCACTACATCTTCCTCAGCGACCTCAACTTACACCTTGATGACGCCACAGATACGAACTTCGTCAACCTCCTGGAGCGAATGAGCAACATCAGCCTCACCCAGCTGGTCATTGACCCGAGACACAGCACAAAACACACTCTTAACTCAATCTTCACAACCAGCGACAGAGTCCAATACAGTTACACAGCACAACTCACCTGGACTGAGCACACAATTGTCCACTTCACCATTACAGGATTACCCTTCACCACCACCAGGCCTCCCAACTCCTCTTTCCGCAGCTGTACCAAAGTGACACTGACCCATTGATGCAGCGCTAGTCCGGAAATAATTTCTAGAACTTCATTACCTTTCCCTGTAGTACCAAATCATGCATTTATTCATCAGTGGGGCCCATAACACTGTGGATCATTCATGCACACTTTCTCCCTACGACATTGATCGGTATGAATCAAAGGACAGCTGCTGTATTATAGCGGAGAGTTTAAGTCAAACTAACTATTTAAATTATACTAGCTTACCCGGCGCACGTTGCTGAGATCTCAGAATAAAGGGAATTTAAGGAAACTTGTTATGATAACATTCAATTTACATTGTGTCATTTTTATTGAAACTTATTCATTTTAATATGTAAATTGTTTTAAAGTGTTCTAATTCTGTTTATTTATTCGAGTGCTTGTGGATACATGGTATTTTTGGTTTTTCCGTCTGGTGCGTACACGAATAAATCAGAAGGTTTTCCGACGCTTGAGCTGGCCACATACAGTTGTCCATGTGAGAAGCACGGATTCTCCAAATCTAGTCCACACACTTGCAGCGATTGTCCTTTTGCTTTCTGATGGTCATTGCAAAAGCGAGTCGTACCGTAAGCTGTAAACGTTCAGTATTGGAAAGATTATGAGGGCCCTGGGTGGCCGGGGGGTTGATATTTAACACATTTTTCTTTCTGTCTTTTTTCATTTTTTATTGCAAGAAACCTTCGCGGGAGTGTACTCAACAACTTTTAACAAATGTCTTTTTTTTAATTATTTTTTTTTTTTGCCAGAAACCTGCGCGGGAGTGTACTCAACAACTTCCCAAAGTTTCATGCTGATCGGATGAATGGTGTAGTAATGCATAAAGGACAAACAAACATACTTTGGTTTTTATATACATAGATACATCTGCAGTTTTATTTCATTTACAATGGTTTTCTATCAACAAAAAAATGTATTTAAACACACCACCATTGTTTGTCGACAGATCTGCTAGTAAAAAATAAGGCTAAGGATGAACAAGACCAGCTTGATTCTTCATTTATCTAATTTTTATTTAAAGAAGATTCTCCTATCATAATCAGTTTTATTCACTCTGAATTTATTTATTGCAATTAGTTATAAGGAAAGATAAAGAATTTTAACTCGCACATTTATATTTCATTTTAATTTCAAGTTCAAAGTAAAATAAATACAGTAATTGACTTTTACAAGACTTAAGTATTAGCAAAAGACAAAATAGTTCCCAAATTCTATCTCTATTCCCTCAAGCTATTTACCCCCATCTAAAGACTCCGTACTCATTCGAACAAAGCTTAAAGTTGAAAGTTAAAGTTTTTACGCTCCAAAGAAATTCAGCATTCCGGCAGCATGTCAGGATACACAGATTGAAATCGAAAAGAGAGCTTTTTTCTAAACTCCGGACCTATTCTTTTATACCCTTTTTCCCTAGCTACACTATCTAAATTTGGTAACAATTAGGGTCTCCGACAATTCTGGTTGGTTGATTCAAGGGGTGGATGAGCATAATCTCATCATCTTATTACTTGACTTCTGCAGAGTCAGCTAAATGAAATTTGACCATTGTCTTTCAATCAATCAATCATTCAATCAGGAGTTTGTTAAAGCGCGACTACTCACCCGTAAGGGTCTCAAGGCGCTAGGGGTGGGGGGGGTTGGGGGGGTGCAGGTTCCATTCCATCAAGGAGGGGGTCTGTCGAAGAGCCAGGTTTTGAGGTTTCTTGCGAAGATGGGGAGCGATGTTGTCTGTCTGAGGTGGAGCGGAAGGGCGTTCCATGCTTTGGCCGCGAGGAAGGAGAAGGAGCGGCCTCCCGATCTGGTCTTTCTGGTGCGGGGGACCACAGCGTAGGAAAGCTGGGCTGATCGTAGGGTCCTTTGGGGTGCGTGGAATTTGAGTCGGCTGTTCAGGTATGCTGGTCCGGTGCCGTGGAGGGCCTTGTGTGCGTGGGTGAGCATCTTAAAGGTGATTCTCGCCTCGACGGGGAGCCAGTGGAGTGTGCGCAGGTGCTGGGAGATGTGACAGTGTTTTGGCAGGTTGAGGACCAGTCTTGCGGCGGCGTTCTGGATGTTCTGTAGCTTGCGGATGAGGTTTTTGTTTATTCCGGCGTAGAGTGCGTTAAGGTTACCAGTTCCATTGTGTCCTTTAAATTGTAATTTTAAACTATTTTCCCAGGGTTTACAATACAGATGTCCATTTTATTGGCAGTCAGTCAGGGTTACAGATCACATTGTCCTTGACCTGTCCCGTTCAGCACAGTCAGCTCATACGCGTCTGCAGCTCCACCCAGCCAGCGCCTGCGTGCTTCACATTTATTTCGGAGTCATGGAAATCGTCCATCTTGGACTAGGCCTCACAGGCCACAACGGGTACTAATATAGAAACAAACACAATTGAACGTTAATTATTGAATTATAGCCCTTCTGTTTACCTCCCACCTTACTAAGGTATCCCTGTTAGTTATTACCTAGCAAATAAAGCCACATTTATGCGTAGTCTGCTCAGCTGTCTTCATGGTTTTGCCACATATAGACAAACAGTAAACACATATATGCCACTTATAGCTTTTGCATTAATTTCAGACATCACATTATCACTCAGTTAGTTGATTAAGGTTGCAACACAAACAATTTAGTATCCCACATGTATTTTGAGTGTGCATTCTATTCTATGTTGGTTCGTTTTTTCCAAACCACACGATTAGTTCATGTTACTGTTATGAGAAAGTGACTTCACGAGGGGTATACAAAATTTCGTTTTTCACCTCGCTCCTAACTCCTCCTTCCGCAGCTGGACCAAAGTGATACTGACCCATTGGACAAATACCCTCAATATCACTGAGCGCAGCTCTCCAACCAACCTAGAACAGGCTGTCAGGAATTTCAATACCTAAATCACAATATGAAGCAAGCCACTCACCCGGTGTTTGTTCCTGGTTCTTCTCTAACGACGATCAAACCCCAGTCTCCTTGGTAGCTCCTCAAAATGCAGAGCATTTATAATACTCTGCAGTCTGAAAAGCCCCTAAGGGAAAAGGGGAATGGGAATCAAAAGACAAGAAAAAGAGACACTGCTTCGGTTGGTGATTGTGCAGATAACCAATGACTCACTGTTCACGACTTCGCACCGTGGAATGAATGTAGGTCTCTTGTACTGGCAACTTCAAATTATTAACCTAATGCACAAATGAAAAATGTAAGATTAAAACTCTCTTGTTCATTTTCTACAACATTTGGTTAAACCTCTCTGAAGCTTATATCATTATCTAATTGTTATACTGAGTTATCACAGTTGTACAACGAGGCTTGCGGACGACGTAGGGTATAATAGGGTGCACTACTAGGGGTGATTGTCAATTAATAGTTTTGATTTACACTCCACCAGCTACTGGGGCATCGTCCCAACCCCAGACTAAACATACAAATATACAAAAAATGAGCTGGGAGTGCTAGCTTGTCTCAGAAACATTCGAATATTTAATCATCAAAAATGTGCAAATAAATCAATGATCAAGCAATATACATTGATATTCAAATAATATTACAATCACAAAAACAATGTGATTCTTGTCTTTCGTGATATTCAGCAGCCGACGCGTTTCGTCCTAAAGGCAGGACGTCATCAGGGCTGCAAATGCAAACACAAAGTACAATAACATCAGTACATATGATCAATCTTATTGGAAATTATCCTGAAAAAAAGACCAAGTCATTGATTAACTATTTGTTAAACACAGCCCCTTGTGCCTGGTGGTAGTGGAATGAAATTCATGCTATTGTTACTACACTACTTGAAACTTGCGGGAACTATTTACACAAAATTAAACAAAAATGACAATAGAAGCTCATTAGTTTTACATAAAAATTAAGTCTACATCCTGGGATAAAAGTTGGCAAACTGTTGGATAAGCATTATGAAAAGGTCATTAGTGACAGGCTCACCTTGTACGATTGTTATAAATCTCTTCTATCTTTGCATTTAAGTTCTGAACCTTTAATCAAGATGTGACGCTAATGGTGGATGGAGACAAAATAAACAGTAAACTGTTTAGAAAAGAAACCGCCACCAACTCTATCTTGAGGGCAGATAGTTTTCACCCAGGATCCGTTATCTCAGGCATACCATACGGAGAAATGGTTAGAATCAGAAGGAATTGTAGTCGGGAGGAAGACTATTCCAAAGAATTAAACCAATTACAACGAAGACTAAGCAAGAGAGGTTATGCCAAGAAAGACCTAGCGAGGGCCAGTGAAAAAGCATCAAAAATCGATAGAGTAATGACTTTGCTTTCTAAAAAGAAAGAGATCATTAGACACAAACCTTCCTTTGTTACAACATATTGCATGCAAAAAGACAAAATCAGGCAAGCCCTTAGTAGAAATTGGACTTTATTAAAAGGTGTCCCTGGCTTGTCAACCATATTGGATGACAAGCCTATAATAACGTTCAAAAAATGTCCTACGATTAGAGATAAGGTCTCGACTAATTATATCCGTCCTATATCTACACATACTAAGGACTGGCTTCCCACACAACCTAAAGGCTTTTATGTTTGTGGTACGTGCATAATATGTGCTCATGGTATGAACAAAACCAAAACTTTCGAATTCAATGGCACTAGACAATTCCGTATTAATGAATTCATTAATTGTAATAGTGTTGGAATTGTCTATGCCATCATTTGCAGTTGTAACAAAGTATATATAGGGAGTACTAAAAGACCCCTTAAAATAAGGATACAAGAGCACAGGCGGGCGATTATGAACCGTGATACAAAATCCCCACTGTATGCACACATGGAGAAGGAACATGGTTCCAACATAGACTTCAAATTTCATGGAATACAGAAAGTGTCTCAACATGTGAGAGGTGGGGACTGGGAATTAAGAATTCGCCAAACTGAAGCACGATGGATAATTAAATGTCGAACGATGAAACATGGTTTGAATATCGATTCTGAATTACATCATTTTTTGGCATAATCATAATCAAATTGTGTACTCATTCTATGCATATGAGCAGTATTAGCCATTGTTAAATTAGATGAAATCATCTGTTATCATTTTCTTTCACTGTACACATTCTGGGATAAATATTACAGGCAAACGGTTTTTTACCAACAATATATTTTTTGATACAAGTAGCTTCCACTGCCTACGTCCGGCAACATAGTTCTGGCATGCATGATTTAGTCTTTTGTAGTAATTAGATGTTTATTTGTTTATTGTGTGGAATATATTGAAGAAAATTCAATCACAGATCTACGTACGATTCCACTTAAGCATGGTTTGGGTTAATTCAGCCTTAGAATATTAATACGTCACTGCGGGCATATTTATTGCTAAAATACGGATCGCGCGAATGCAAGCAGATTCCATGCGCAGGATATATCAGGGTAGTAGCATATCGGACCGGACTGGGAGCTAACACGAAACAGATTGAGGCAGTTACGCATGAACGGAAGTCAGGCACAATCAGGCTAATCGGATATTTCGTGGTACAAAAAACTGGGACTGAATCGCCACTTTTTCAATAACCGCTTACTGCGCATGTACGGAAATGGTTGAGAACCAACCGGATACAATAGTTACAGCGGACCAGGTTGGCGTCAGAATTGGTATGCTATCATAAACTATAAGCTGCGCATGACCGGAAATGGCGGGGAAACAACCGGAAATAATACAGATAGCGGACCAGATTGGCAACTCGTACAATTACACAGATGGGTTGAATTATGCAGCGCGCGAAATTCAGCGTACTGTGATTGGTCACTGGGCTCTTTTTAAGTAAAGAGAGTCCATGGAAGCTCACCATCGGGATTTATCGTACCCGGGTGGCGGTCAGAGGAACATGAGGCTTCGTTACTGACGGTAAGCAGGGAGGAATAGGTAGAAATTTGGTTAATGGACATCTTCGAGGGATAGAACTAATAGAGCGATATATTTTGTCTGTTTCCTTTATTTTTTTGCAGACTGGGTCAGATTGGAAGGAAGTGATAGGATCGGTTTTAAGGAGATGTTAATTATTCTTGTCCCATTACCATATTGATTTGGGGTGAGTGTACAGGAAGGCTACAGTCATTTTCTTTCATGACTGATTATTGTGTAATGCAATACATTGCCAACATATGAAGAGTTTGAAGCATTATTTATTTTGTAGGTGTGATATTCCACTGGCAGAGCATTTTAAAAGACCCTCGATTTAAGAAATAAGAGATAGAGCGATTGGAGAGTGCCATTGATTTAGTGGTTATAAGGTATGAATTCCCATTGCCGTAATTTGAAACTGGTAGTGACTGGGTTATCTAAAATTATTAGAAGGCTTAAGTTGGGAGGTGAACATGTAAACCAAGATAATGGAGATATATTATGTATTGATGATTGATCGGTTTTCCTCTTGTCTGCCTTACCTCAGTCTGATATCAAAACCGGTATACTGTTGAAGAATCGGGACTCATGTAGAAAACTTCCTTGATTAAAGGTTCAGAACTTAAATGCAAAGATAGAAGAGATTTATAACAATCGTACAAGGTGAGCCTGTCACTAATGACCTTTTCATAATGCTTATCCAACAGTTTGCCAACTTTTATCCCAGGATGTAGACTTAATTTTTATGTAAAACTAATGAGCTTCTATTGTCATTTTTGTTTAATTTTGTGTAAATAGTTCCCGCAAGTTTCAAGTAGTGTAGTAACAATAGCATGAATTTCATTCCACTACCACCAGGCACAAGGGGCTGTGTTTAACAAATAGTTAATCAATGACTTGGTCTTTTTTTCAGGATAATTTCCAATAAGATTGATCATATGTACTGATGTTATTGTACTTTGTGTTTGCATTTGCAGCCCTGATGACGTCCTGCCTTTAGGACGAAACGCGTCGGCTGCTGAATATCACGAAAGACAAGAATCACATTGTTTTTGTGATTGTAATATTATTTGAATATCAATGTATATTGCTTGATCATTGATTTATTTGCACATTTTTGATGATTAAATATTCGAATGTTTCTGAGACAAGCTAGCACTCCCAGCTCATTTTTTGTATATTTGAGTTATCACAGTCTTTAGAAATATCTTTCTTATAACAGTTGCCTTAAGTGTCTTGTCCTGTGGAAGAAAACATAGCAAGTTCAATCACCAAATCAACATTCAACAATTATTAAATGTGTATTTCCCCTATGCATACATTGTTACCTTTGAATTTGTGGTAATTAGTCTTATCACTGAGTATCAACATAATCAACATAAGTATTGTCTTTGTATTTGAATATAAATGGTCTTTAGCTTCCTTTTTAGGTCTCGCACATGGCGACGCAGTCGCCAGCGAGACCTATTGTTACCGTCTTGCCTGCCAAGTGATACAGACCAGGGCACGTGCCGATTGGGGTCTGGGTACGTGCCCGTGAACACGCTCATGTGCACATCTCCCTTCCGTCATCGCAAGCTCCACTTTCGTTTTTGTAATGCGCAGCACGCTCTGTCTTGTTTCATCACCGAGCTTTACTTGTTACAACTGATCTCCCCTCTTTCTGGGCCTCGTAGTTACCCTCCTTTTTGGCCAAGCTCCCCTTCTTCTCCGCCCCAAATCTCCCCCATTCTGTGCCCCTAATGTACCCTCCTTCGCTTTGCCCCTGATCTATCTTTATTTTCTTTGCCCCGGCTCTACCCGCCTTCTTTGGCAGAGCTTCATTCTTGGCTCCTGGTCACCCCCCAATTTACTCTCCCCTAGCTCGCGCCTGCATCGCTCCTCAGAACCTCCTCCTCCCCTCAAGATTTCCCCCTGAGCGCTCTCCTCGATCTCCCCCTTTAATCTCTCACGATACCCAGTCGATTAATGACAGTGAAATGCCCAGTCTCCCCATCCCATGCCGCGGGCCCCGCACTCACCAGGCTGCAGTCAGGGGGCCCCCGGGGGCACCCCGGGCTGGCTGCATGGCCCCCTTCCAGATGCTCCTACTCTTACCGCGCGCAGCTTCTTCTGCAGTTCCAGGGGCCGGAGACACGTCACCGCCAGTGTGCACGCCTACCGTGGGGCGGGGGCGGCCGCCTAAGGGCCACACCCCTCGCGTTGAAGCCCAGCTTACAACCGAAGTTCTGAAAGCGACAGCAACCTGTGTCGCCCAACAGAGATCACAGATCAGAGGTTGTCACAGGAAGCACAAAACTCATACCCACGTCATAAACTAACCAGCACTCTTGAGTTTCCCAGATCCATGCGTGATCAGCGAATCCGGTCAAGATTTTTTCTTTCCATTCAGGGATTTTTTTAGTCTTGTTGCCATAATGGCATGACTAACTGTATTGAACAAGCATTTGCAATGCAATAGGTCTCGCATTTACGCGAGTTTGAATTTTTGGCATTGTAAATGACAATGCTTTTTATTTATGTTTTGGGTTTAAAAACATAAATAAAAGGCAGTGATTTACAATGCCAAAAGTTTAAACTCACGTAAATGCGAGACCTATTGCATTGCAAATGCTTGTTGTTCGTTGTAACCTCGATTTTTTTAATCCACCTTGAATTATTGACTTTGTTTCTCCTGATTGAAAGTTCAGTTAAAAGGTTCCAGATTGCGCGTTTATTCTCCTGATTGCAAGTTCAGTTAAAAGGTTCCAGATTGCGCTTCTAAAGAAATGCCCAAAAGATCTTTCATCACCAAAACAAGCTTCCTAGGGTTTTTCTTTCTATGAAATAACATAAATGTAACTCACCAATTGTTGTTCTCGGTTTTTGCACGTATTTAGAATGCTGTCTTTAAACTTATCTGTCTTTGTGTTTTGTTTTCATAGGATCCGGAAATGACGACGCTGAAGAAACTCAGGAAGAAGAAGAAGCCCTGAGGGCCAAGGGATCCGGAAGGAGGAGAGCTGAGGTGGAAATGAAGGATGACAAGATGAATGCTGGGAGGAAAAGCTGGAAAATACCAGAGCACTGTGAAGGCGCTCGGAAGTTCAGGATCACCGGGTAAGGTCTTCAAATGATGAGGCCAAGCACAGGGCTGTGTACGTGAGTGGTTCAAATACCCTTCTGCCGCTCGCGTATAACGCGTGAGAACTGCACATGTAACTGCAATTACAGTACAACGTGAGAGTCAAACGGCGATTTGTCCACGTGAATACAATTTCTTCGTGCCAAGTTCTTGATTACATGTAACACGTGAATGGGAACATCGTGATTGGTTTTTTCGCTACCGGCTGCAGTATTTTAATCATTCTAATACAATTCTAGATGTTTGTGAAAATCGCATCTTATGCACGGATAATAAATACATATGCAAGGAAGACCTCACAAAGGGCACTGATTAGGGAATTTAAAGGGCCTGAGCAGTTTCGCCGTGTGAGGGGTTTCTGGCTACCATGACACACAAAATGTGCAAGACAAGTTGCCCCCATCAAACCAGACAAGACCTGCAGACTCACCAAATAAACCAACTGGTACTCACCAGAACTGTGGAATATGAAATGCAGCTGAAAACAACTGGAAAGAAGATGACACACCAGCAGAGACAACAAATACCACCAACACCTCAAAGACGCAAAAAAAGACAACACAGCCCACAGCATTGTAGCACGTTCCAACCACACCAAGGCACTCTTCAGCATTGTCAGAGAGTTCTCAGGCTTGATAGCCACAGAGAACACTATCTCCTCTTCAAAGGAACTCCGCGACAATCTAGCGAACCATTTCCACAACAAGATATCCATCATCTACAGGAACCTCAAACCCTAACCCACCAACCTCTACAGGCATTTTTTGCTCGCTCGCGGTCCTCTACGGCAAGTTGACGACCGCGAGTGAGCAAAATGACATCCCGGCAAGACTTTTTCCTCGTTCGTGATCAGCAACATCAAGTTGGCAATCGCAATCGTGGAAAATAAACCTCCCGGCGAGATTCTCAACACGGGGAGGTCAGGTTTCTCATTGCTAGTGGTAGCGTATGCTCGCAACCGCTCGCGATGAGAAGCTACCAGTCCGTGTTGAGAAATCTGCAGCTCGAGTAAAAATCTACTTCAGCTGCAGAAAACGGCAGCTCGTACTATGCGAGATGCCGTTTTCAATGATTGCACAGTGCGGACAAGCATCCAGCACTGTGCAATCATCGCGAACAGCGCACTACGCAGCTCACGTAGCGATTCACGTGTCTCGCGTAGTGCAAAGTGCACTTTGCGTAGCTAAGCATAGCACAACTACGCTAAGTACGCCCAGGGTTAGTAGATTTGGCGGCCCTCATCCTCCTTGACCAATCTACAATGCTCAGCACTGTATCCTACCATCTGCTTATCAAGAGGCTTAACCAATTTGGGATCCAGGGAGACACCGTCATATGGATCACCATCAATACTCACAGGACTAATTCAGAGAATCCGTCTACCTCTCTTCACCTTAGAACCAAAGAGCACTGTCTGCAGTCTCCCTCAAGGTTCATTCCTTCAGTCCAACCTTCTTTTAATACCTAGATGACACCCTTTGCTGACATTGTCAGAACCCATGATGTCAACATCATATCCTATGCCGACAAAACCCATCTCATTATATCGCTCTCAGCAGAACACTACACCAAGATGAACCAGCTTCCACAACTGCATGAAGAGTGTCACTGACAGGATGAAGACCAACTGCCTGAAACTCAACACTGACAAGATCAAAGTGCTGTTGTTTGGGAACAAAGCCTCCCTGAGGAACAACAGCTGGTGGCCTACCAAACTCGGACCCACCCCCACACCGACAGACCACCCCCCAATCTCTGCATCATCCTGAACAGCAATCTCACCCTGAAACAGCAGATTAACGCTGTCTCCTCTGCCTGCTCTTACACCCTCTGCATGCTTCGAAGAATCTTCAAATGGCCCCCCCATCGGCACAAGGAAAACCGTCACTCAAGACCTAGTCACCAGCTGGCTGGACTATGGCAATGCACTTCAAAGCAGGAACCACTGCCCAACTCAAGAGGACACTCCAGAGGATACCGAGTTCAGAGGCCAGACTCATCCTCAGACTACCCAAATGGACCCACATCTTACCCTACATCAGGAACATCCACTCTCTCCCCATCCAGAAAAGGAGCCGATTCAAGATGCTGACGATCCCCTAGAGAGCCTGACACAACCAAGGAGAAGCGTACGTCAACCCCCGCCTGAACTTCCACCAACCCTCCGGAGACTTTTGCTTCGCCACTCTCGCTCTCATACAGACACAGCGCACGCTCCGAACACACAGTGGAGACGTTCCTTCTCCTACCTCACTGCCAAGACCTGAATCAGCCTACCCCGCCAACTCCAGACATTGCCCTCCCTGGCAAAATTCAGGAAGAAACTCAAGACCTGGCTTTTCAGCTGATCCCAACAACCTAGCGCCTGGAAACCCTCACGAGTGAATAACAGCGCTGTATAAATACATATTGATTGATTGATTAAAATAAAACTTTCCCTAGCTTCAAGTACTTTTTCTTCCTTCTTTTCCTAGCAATCTGATCCTTTTCTTACATGCATTAATAGTGCCTGATTGACATAATTTGCCTGTACCCTCCTGGTTATCTGAAGGACTGGGAGTAAGGTTTACGGGGAGAGTTCCAAGAGGTCGTTTATATGTCTGCATTTCTTCTTCGTTTATATTTCCTTATACTTGTGATGTATTGTGTCTGCTTTACTATTTGCGAGCCAGATGGCTTTAGGCGAGGTTATTTATTCTCACATTTAATAAAATAAAGTTAAACAATAAAGTTGAGTTAGCAAATTACTGGGACAAATGGTGGTTAGTGAAGTGTAGACAATGAATGCTTTTAATAGGGTTTCTAAGTGAACTGTTTCATTTTTACATACCAAGCGTGCTGCCACTCTGTTGCAAATAAAACTCAACACAATACTGTATTTTTCTATGAATGAAAATGACTTGTTTAGCTCGAAGATATAATCGTATTTAAATCGCCGCTGTTCTTGTGGAAACAAGCACTGGCTTCCGATGGTTCGCCTACCCGGAATTAAACTAAAACTACAGTTGAAGGTGAAGGAATGTTTTGCTTGCTGTATTTTACATGGCACCCCAGTGGGAGCAGATGACGCTGGCGGCACTTTAAAGGCACGTGATCCTGTGATATTCCATAAGATGTGCTCGCCCTCTGACACCTCCATTATTCCCTAATCATAAACTGCATCTGAAACGCTATGATTAGCTCATTTGTGTGATCCGCGGCCCATAGGCTATATAGCACGGCCTGCATCAGTCCAGTCTTTCATCCTCACAAGGCTGATTACTTTTCGGAGGAGATAGTAGTTCAAGGTTATATTGAATTTTCTATCTTTTAAGGCCCTGGATTCAAAACTACATGCCATTCATTAAAGAATCACGTGCCTGTTAGCTGCCCTTTCTCTCCTTTCACAACTTACTACATCCCCTAAGTGGGCGAAAGGGGCACATTCATGAAGAGGCACCCGGGCTTTTCTTTTACAAAACCTTTATTGTTAGATGTTCAGGCATTTCACTTCATTGCTTGATTTAAACAGAATAGATGAACACCAAGACTTCATCTCCCATAATACAGTGGCTTATGAAATGGAAGCTCGTAACTGTTGACAGGGTGCTCTGGCGTCATGGAATTGCCTGATAACTTTTCCAGCGCATGTCCTTAATCCTGAAAATCTCCTATTGTACAGGGCAGGTACTGATTGAGCACTCGGGGTCCCCAAAAATATTTTCCCTGCAACTTATTTCAGTATTAGTTCCTACTTGGTAACCAGGTAAAGACCACACACTATGGGGGCTCTACTGAAATAAAATGCAATGTAACAGCCTGAGTTTATGCTTCTAAAGTGGTGCTCAAAGGGGAAGAGTGGTTGGTTACCAAATCTACCACATAAATACCCTCCAAAAAAGGGGATACAACATAACACATGGGGGGTCTACCCCGAGCACACAGAATCATTATTAATAGTCTTAAGTATACAGATCCTATAAATTGTTCCAAATTTTTGATTCTTTATTCCAATATTCTTCTTTCAGGTCGATTTTCCAAGATACTAGCTTGATACAATGGTAAATTCACATATATCCACAGTTCAATCAGGTCACTTTTCCAAGATACAACTTGTTGCAAAATCCACAGAAAGCCAGATCTCCACAGTTCAATCAGGCCGCTTTTCCCGATACAACTTGATGCAACATTCACAGAAAGCCAACATGTGTTTCATCTTGTGCAGTAGCACAAAAAAGACTTCTTCAGGGCTGATAAAATATCAGTATCTAATGCTAATAATTAACACTCTTCAATCTTGCTATATCTTATAATAGTGTCTTAAAACACCCCTTCAAACTTGCTACTGTAATCCTTGCAAGTGAAAGGGTCAATAACGTCCTTAGTGTCAGTCGGAGGAATTAAATATAATTCCACTTACTTTATCAGCTTTATCAGCCCACGAGAGTGAATGTTGCTATCAAACATGCGCTCTATGTATCGATGAATACACCTTGGCAAAGTAATATTTGGTATAGAGCACAGTATGTCCGCGTTTGTGACCCCTTGGGAATCTACGAGTCGGGCATCCCTCTCTCTGGCGCACACCCTATTTATTCTGTCTTTATACTTTGGACTGTTGATAGTGATTCAGTGTGCTCGGGGTAGACCCCCCCATGTGTTAGCCTAATTCAGTAGATGGCTTTGTTACTGCTGGTACGTCAGTGGTTGGTAATTTTTTCAGCTGCCTTTTTGAAATTAAAGCAACTTTGCAAGCTTCTGTCACATACACAAAAACACATGCAGGCATATCTAGTGTATGCTTTCCGTGCACAAAGAAGATGAAGCAAACCTTTAAACGTTTTTTTGCAGAGCATAGGCAAAACTAGTTCAAATGTCCCTCAGAAAGTGCAGGCAGTCTGAAGCAGTGCAAGCTTCCCTGGCACACAGATCAGATAACACACTATGTCAGCAGCAAAACAGAGACTGCCCATCCAAAGAGAGCATAACATTTGTGTACCACAAGTACAGCAAGAACTGGGGCTCTACATTGGAGTGTACCTGGGTTTCTTACTCGCCTTGTAAGTGATAAAGCGCTTACAGCACTCTAAATTGTATGAGTGCATTATACTCATGGTTTAAACGCACTTACATATATTCGTTTGCAGTGTTTCATGATTATTAAAATGCATTTATTCAAGTCACATAAGCATTCGTAATGTAGTATGCACATTTAAATAGGATTTGTATGTATTAGAAAGTTTATTATCCCTGTATGTATAATGTGCAGAATAAAATTATATTTGCGCAATGTAACTGTGTATAGGTTTAGTTGCCCGCATTGTAGGCCCAAACTGCAGGTTGTTTTGAGTTCCGTTTCTCCTTGGTTGCTCAAGAAATAATTAAATAATTTTTTTTGTATTCGAAAACAGTATGTTCTCATCCTACCACAGGTGCAAGAATCCAACCTCGTTATTCTTATATTAAGGAGATACCCGGAATGTCTTTGAAGAAGACTGGAATGCGAAAAGGGAGGTTGCCTTACATGTCTGGCCTATCTGAGAACTAAGGCCACTGGAGAGGAGCTGAACAAACTAAGGCTCCTGCTGAAATTTACAATGTTGCAATTCAAAAGTTCATTATCTGAGGTATTGTGGGTTGAACATTGCCTTTTTGTATGATGCGCAGGGACAGATTCAGTAGACTTCTGCTTTTTTGGAGAAGGAGCATCTTAGAACGAGCTCCATAGCCTTAAGCTATCAGACCCATTTTCACATGAGTACTTCTTAGGAAGTCAACACGTGCTGACACCTTTGGGGTATGACAAAAGGGAGATAGGCAGGACCCTAATTTAAGGCAGTGTAGAGAAAGGTACCTTTCTTTTTTTCTCAATGAAAAGAGAATTGGACTCAGCTTCTATTCTGAGTTGCATTTTGATTTTGGAGTTCATCCCATTATGACTTTTGTGCTGAATGAATTATATTTGTAAACTCGGCTCTGTATTGATTTTTATGTACCTATATTCTCTGATAATAAGGTGTGTTTATATTCAATTATTTTTGGCTTTATATTAAATTCATCAAAATGAAGTCCAGAGTCTGTGGTCCTTTAAAGCTGACTAACTTGTAAGTACAATCTTGAATTGTTTTGCTCCCCTCTACCACTTTTAGCAGGCAAATAAAAGACCATCAGTATTGGATTCAGTAGGGAAGGCAAGGATAAAAGTTAGCATAATAACAGGAATGCATTGTTGAAAACATGAATATTATATAAAGATCAGCTGTAGACTAAAGATGGCACAGTTCCTAGTCGTCCACTGCCATAGGTCGATATGGGGGTCATCGGGTAGGAATTCATGAAGGCAAGGTGACTTGGTCTGTGAAACTTGATTACACTCGTCCCAATTTGTATGCGACCTCTACTGTGTTCACCCATCACTAACGTCAGCCATCCGAGGTTACACTTTTTATCATTTGGTTGGTTCTGTTGGGTTAATGAACATTTCCTGGGCATCACTATAGCCACAGAGACCCAAACTACAGCACTTCTTTTAGCTCATTAACGCCAGATCTGTTGACTTTCTCAATATTTGATAAATTACTTTATATATAGTTGTGAAAAGATTTGTAGCCACTGTGTCGCTGGCCCTTATGCATGGAAGGAAATGGTTATCTGACTGCTGTTTGAATTGGAAAATACAGCAAAAGAATGCTTTGGTTGGGCCGTTCAATTTCTGGGCCCGTGCCACTGGATGTATGACGTTACAACGCATACTTTTACCACGCATACCTTTACAACGCGGTTTTTACCACGCATACCATTACAACGCATAGCGCTTAGAGGTGCTGGATAGTGGTAAGTATAATTTTCTATTCCAACTCCAGTCCCCGTGGACACTAGGGAAGGTGTTGGATAGAAAATTAAACTTATTCCCTATCCTAGAGCGCCCCCCAGCGCAATGCGTTGTAATGGTATGCGTGGTAATACCTGCGTTGTAATGGTAGTGCGTTGTAAAAATGTTCGTTGTAAACGTTACATACCCGTGCCACTGCACCTGATGCACCAATTGAAGCTGCACGCTGTTTGTGAAAGCTACAAGGCCAAAAGGATTGAAAGATTAGTGATACATGCTTGCCAGTGAAAGCATCTTATTTTACTCTAATAGTGATAGCTATGTTGTTTGATTTTGAAAGATGTCAAGGGCTGTGGCATGGCTTTTTCTTAGAGTGGGGTAACAGTAACCCAGATGTCCAGGATTACATTGGATGTGAAAGGCTGCCAAGTAGTCTCTCGCCTTGGCCTAGAGTCTGCATCATGCACCAGACAGGGATGGCTCCTCCACTAGGGCGGAGGAGAGTCGCTGCACTGCTTTCTCGCAGTGCGAGAAAGCCAAAACATAAAATGGTAATAACTTTTGGTTCTTACCATTTGATGTTTTTTTCTGCTTTGTGGGCGAGTGGGTGGGCGGAGCTCCCCAGGCAGAGTAGGAGTGGTTTGCCCACTCCTGAGTACACATGACTGGTTTGGTCGGCCCTCTCGGGCCACCCAAACCAGTCATGCAGTCATGTGCACCTGGCTGGGCTGCGTACCGACCGATCACAACACTCCACTGGAGCATTGAATTGGCTTAGGGTACGAGAGGAAGGCTGCCTGTTTCCTGTTCCTGCGGCATGCAGGAGAGCAGGAGCAGACTTAGCAGTTAAGACCCGGCACATGCGCCAGCAAAAGGTAGTTTAAAAAAAACTTTTTTTATTATTGAACCCCCCTCCCTTTCTGACCCCTCAGATTCCCTCTCAGACACGCGCATGCCCCCCCCCCCCACCCATGAGCCATGTGGCCGCGACTGGCGCCAGAAGCTTTGCAGTTCGTCAAGATGTGTCAATGGGCGGTTTACATTTGGGAAGTGTTTGTAAAGTATGAGTGTTGGGGCCAAAAGTTTTCATACTTGATACCTCTTTTTAGCAGGGGCAAAAGGACCAATCTAGATGGGAAATGTAAATATGCACTCTGTCCCAACTAGTTGGAGGAAAAGGGTGACAATGACAATAAGGAAACATCCTTTTAAAATAAGCAATGACAAAGTCAAATCGTTTTACATTATAATTGTATTGTACCACATGCTAATGATAAAGCTGAAAACGTTATCACAAATTCTACCACAAAATGATATAGAAATGTGTAATAAATCTACAAATGCATACTAAGTTCAATGTCAAAAAATGTGGCTTCATTTAAACATGCAAAAAAAAAAATGTGTTTATGTTCGGCAGAAATATTTATTTCTGTTGTTCTCCACTTGCTAGGCCGCACTGATAATTTATTCAACACTGTCCCTTTAGGAGAAATAGTGCTTTTAATAAAATAGTGATTTAACATTACAAACAAACTCTAAGGCTTGACTTTTTATGAAATGTGCTGTGTCTTGAGAAAATGTATTCTTTCTTTTTCCTCACACCATAGGACTTCACTGTACTTAGGGGCCCATTATGATGGCGGACGGACCTGAGTCCGTCCGCCACTATAGAGTAGGAGGGACCGTCCGCAGGGGCTGCGGCCGTCCGTCCGTGCAGATTAGGATGTGACCGCCAGCGTGGCGGTCACATCCTCAATCTTTAACATTGCGGCGGGTGCAGCTTCAAGCTGCACCCGCCGCAATGTTAAAAATGCATGCACGGCATTTGCGTGCACAAAGCAGCAGGCACCGCGTGGTGCCTGCCGCTTTGTCCACGCAAATGCAGGGGGGTACCATAGGTACCCCCTATGTGCACCCCCCCACCCCCCCTTCACCCAGGGGGCCTGCAACGGGCCCCCGAAGTGAAGGTCCGTATGCTTTTCCACGGCGGAAAAGCCGCCGTGGAAAAGCATACTTTGTACTCCATCCTAATATGGCTGGCGGTGTCTGATAGACACCGCCAGCCATGTTAATGCTTTTCCGCCGCGGTCGGAAGGCAACCGCGGTGGAAAAGCGGAGGACAGATTGTAAGACCCACCAGCCATCCTAATTTGGCGGTGGGTCTTTCAAGCCTCCGCGGCGGAATTCCCGCATCCTCCGGGCCGGCGGTGGCTTCCGCTGGCCCGGTGGATGTGGGAAATCCGCCATCGTAATAGGCCTCTATGTTAGTTTCCTTACCACATATGCATAATGGACAAGTGTATTACTGAAAAGAAAATGCCTGCTGTAGCTTATATTTCATGATCTAACCAGGCCATACCAGAATTTGAATATTTCATTTCATAGAACAGCTTATTGGTATTCAGTGAGAAGCCAGACATGAAAAAGAGTAGACTTGCAAAAGGTTCTCATGAGAACCTTCCTAGTTGTAAGTTCTTGTAATACGTTGTAGCCGTTTCTAACTGACTTCATGCTGGCATGGGCGTTTATCTGTAGCAATTGAGGGCAAAGATGCCGGACCATCGGAAGACCTCTTACCATTGCACAAAGATGATGACATTCACCTGTTTATACAACATGTTTAGCTGCTTTCTATATAGCCCGTGTTCCTAGCAAGAGAGACTCAAGACTCTTCCCATGCATCCGCACCCTGCCATGCCGCTTGGCACTTTACTGTGATACCCCGACTTGCCATAAGCCACTGCTTATGGTGATTCCTTTGTTTTCCTTACAATTTGTGAGGATACTTTCTGTTTTATGCTAATCATAGCTACTGCTGTGATTCCTTCCTTTTCTCTCTTTATAGATGGTTGCTACTGCAACTCATAGGAGAACTCGGCTGAGTCTCCATAACAACCCTTTATGGGGAGTTTGTTCTTCCTCTTAGCTGTTTGAATTTGCCCGAAATCTGCTTGATCTTTTCCAGAAAGCACTCTTTATGGCATCTTTTAATGTAGAATAGGTCCTTTAGTTTAGAATAGGGATGATACTCTGAATGGAACAGGCTGTTTTATTTTTTTCTATGCTTGTTCTAACCAATTTTATCTCTTATTATTACTGTAATCAACTTGCCACTAATTTGAATAAAAGAACAAAAATATCGACTAATCTACCAAATGAGAAAATAAACTTTTAAAACTTCACCTATTCTCTTGATTGACTGAACAGCACATGTAATTATTGAGGTATTTCCATGAGTAATGCTCCAGTTGAAAATGGTGGCAAAGATCATTTGGCCGAAAAAGGCACAGAATTTCGAGGTTCTCTAAGTAAATTTAAGGTCGCATCAATTGTGGATTTCTGCACGGGAACAAACATGATAAATTTCATAGATTTCAAGGAAATTAGTTAACATCCATTTGAGAAATCTACTCTGCCTCCCTGCACGTACAAATATATTCTTATGACCACAACCAGCCTTTAATGTTTCTTCGAACATGCAACAAGGACAAAGCCTCGTTCACAAAAATGTTTTAAATTTGGCATTTGTTTCCTCCGGGATCCTGTGAATGCTTAATCCAGTCTGGTATTGTTACAAGGGAAAATAGAACATCGACACATGACTCATCGGTCTACAGGGTGGTCTAGCTTTGGGATCTTGGGCGCCTCTGCCTCTCGAATAGCTGCACAGCTGTTCATGTTGATTGGAATGATTGAAGTTGTACTTGGATCAGAACCTTGCCTGATTGGAGTGATACCGACCAATGGCATCTAGGATAAGCAACTTCAATAGACTGGAGCCTTCTATGAAATCCTCTGCTGAAAGCCATTGAAGTTTACTGTCAGTTGGTTCAAAACTCTGTCCAGGATACTTATGCAGCAGCATCTCTATCATCTGAGTGTTTGCTTGAATCCAACTGCTGTTCTGACTGTAGTCACAATTTACCAAAGGCTGGCTTCTTACATGGAATAGTGGCAAGTCCAGAAAACATTGCAATAGTTAGAAAGAAATGAAAACTTAGCCATGCAGGTACAAAAATGTTTCATTTCCATCTACAATGCTTTCTCAAGCTCAAAGACGTATTCATTATTTTGCCAGCTGGAATTCATATTGGCATGTAAAATCAACCACGCACAATATTATTTCACTATTAAAACTGGGCTCAACCTCCGAGCTTGCTGTCGTTAATATTTAGATTTCAAACATACTGTGCCCTGGAATGAGTATACTGATGATTTGTTTGTATTGCGGATAGGAATACAATCTTAACCTGTTGAATTTGTAAACAGGATATTTCATCATAAACAAATCTGGACACAGATATCACACTCACTCTCAATTTAATTTGGATATTTCATTGCTTGACTTACATCCCCACTTGAAGGGACATACACCCACCACATCCATCTGTCTCAAGCTCATGGACTTCGCTACTCCTCTGATTGTCATCAGTCCTCATTCCTCTGCTAAAATGCAAGGTTACCTCCACTTACAGTTTCTAAGGAAGGAATGATAGTGACCCCAGAACATAACATACCATGTACAAATGCTACTTTCATCATCGATGGATGGAAGGGTAAGGTTCTGGATTTTTGTAGCTTGCCCCAGATATCTAATCAATAATGTTTGTATTTAGGAGCATAATGTGTTGTAGAGCAGACCAGCTTTCTTTTTGCATCACAGGCAGGTGTTTTTCTTAACCCATGCCTGTGTTTGCTAGGAAGGCACCCAGTACCATTTCTGTAGTATTTTATAGTTTATGACTTTAAGACCTGATCCTCCTGTCCCTTTGTCATATGTCTCAAGCAGAAATGTTCATCCATTGTTAGTGTATTCCATCTATAGGTGTCTACCATTTTTCTTTAACAAATTGCAATGTGGGGTTTGAGTACATTTCAGTGGTAACAGTATTGTAGAGGCTGTATTGACTCCCTTTTGTCTTCTCTATCATTTGAGATAATCGTAAACAGGGGTGATGGTGGTGATAATTTCTGTGAACTCTGAAGGACTCGAGAAAAACACTGTTTTAGCTGCTGCAAGCACCATTGTTTTTCAGTCCTGCGATCATTAATCTGCTACAAGTCTTCAAAGTCATAGATTGCATTGTCTGAGAATACATGTTGGATGGATGTTATTCTTTCGTCCCCCCATTGTTGCAAGAATATAGGATGGCCACCTTTTTTAATGTTTTCATTATTCAAGATTGTGGCTTATGCCTATACATTTGTATGTATGTTACTTTTTTGTGTGTTAGTACCAACATTGTGAAAAGGGATTTGATTAGGGGATTGAGTGTACTTGTTTGTTGCTCATCAATTGAATATATTTCTTTCGACCCAAAGTTGGTTACCAGTTGCTTTTGTTCCTCTTTGGTCCAGAAGGGGTGTAATCCAGGTAATCTCATATTGGACATAGTAGCTGAGATACATATTGCTCCATGTCATCATTTGTTATGTTTGGAAGTCTGAGACCTCATGCTGCGGCATGTGTGCAAAGTTTGGATTGTTTCACATGGAGTCTGTCCTTGTTTCAGGTTAATGTTTGCAATGTCTATATTTATGGTACCTAGCATATGATGAGGGTCAACAAAGGAAAGATGCACAAAGCATAAATATATTGTGGTGATGTAATCATTCTAGCTATGTATATTTCTGCTTCAGGATGAAAGCTGCAGTCCTTCCCATCATCAATCAAGGGACATTTGCTGTAGGGGAGGCAAGATGGCGCCCACGCGAGTGGACGTGTAGGCTGCTTGTTCCCTGCTAAATCCACAGGCGAAGCTATACGCGGGAGAAAAGTGCGGGCAGAGAGGGGAGGTCGAGAGGAGAGGTCATCGAGGCTGACTGCATTTTGCTGAGAGCATTTACCGGCAAAAAGGAGTTGCGGTAGCGGCTGAGGTGGAAGACGCCGAGGTGGAATGACACCGTGGTGGAAGACGCCCCGGAAGACGCCGCAAGCTCTGCCTCTGTTTCCGACTCAGCCTTGGTGGAGCGCTGTGCTGTGCCTGACCACAGCGGATCGTAATCACAAGTGGGGTAGATGGGTGGAGCAGCGGACCAGTGATTGGAGTCGCAGGAGTGAGTTACAGCTGCAGAGGGGAAAACGCTGACGGTTTGCTTCCCTGAACCACCCTGTTTTTGAGTACAGGTTCACTTCGTGTGGTAAAGCGGTTCGGGGAGCGTTTGCCATGCCTCCTAAAGAAGCAAGAGGGAAGGCACGAATACCGGAGAAACAAGTGGAGAATGGTGTCCCCTCAGAGGTGAGCAGAAAAGCGGCTACCCCTCCGCAACCTAACACTAAAAATTCAAAAAACCAACAGGACAGTGTAAAAGTAAAAACAGCGGGTGTGGAAAAAATAAGATAATACCAGCAATCTTTGCAGCTGTAAAGGATAAATCTAAAGGGGGTAAAATATGTCTAATGGTGCAACAGAACAAGCTATCTTAACTACTACAACTCCTACAGATACAGGGATGGATGTGTCAGCGGTGGATGATAACCGCCTACAGAGTAATAACGCTGGAACTGCTCCAAAAGAAACGGTCTGTTCTAAACCGGCTGTGAAAGCTGCTGAGAATTCTTTCTCTTTCCCACCCACAACCATTAACTTAGATGCTCAATCCAAACAACAAAGATGCAACGATGGAGACTCTGATGATAATGAACCTCGGATAGCAGCAGTTGGGCAGGAAGGACAAAGTACACAACAGGATGCGGAATCTGGAGATTTTTACTCCTTGTCTGGGGGAGAGTTCTGTATAGCAACATTTTAACCTGGACAGAAGAAAATGATATTTTAGAACCATGCCAGTTAGGCTTCTGGAGCAAGGTGGGAACAGTTGAACAATGCCTTAACCTTAATTTGGTTATTAGAAAATACACCATTGCACGGAGGTCACCGATTTATATGGCATTTATGGATTTGTCCGCAGCTTTCAACCTTGTTAAGCAGTGGACTATCCTTCTGGCAGGTGGGCTGGATGAGCCGTTGGTACACTTTCTAGCGTATCTTCATAAAGATCTCCAGGCACAGGTGAGCATCGGTATGGGAGGGGAGGTTTCGGAGGCAATTGATGTAGGAAGGGGATCAGACAGGGCTGTGTTCTGGCCCCCTTCTCTTCATCATTTATATTAATGGGCTGAATAGTTTCCTGAAAACAGCCACCCAAGATGTCCCCAGGATTAATGGGAAACCTATCCACGTACTTTTATATGCAGATGATGTGGTCCTTATAGGCCGCACCCCTAATTCTCTGCGAATTTTGGTCCAAAATTGTAATAAGTATATGGATGGGTTAGACCTGCGTGTCAATTTTAAGAAATCCTTTTTAATGTGCAGTGGACCAGGGAAGCGAGAGCTAGGCTCTATTACAGTAGGCAGTGAAAAATTGACCTGTACACGTTCATTTGTTTATCTGGGGCTGGTCTTTGCTTCGAACTGCTCCTGGAGTGAGCATTTAGCTCACTCCAGGAGCAAGTTCTCAAAGGCCACCAACTCGATCCTGAGCCTTCCTCGCCCTAAGACCACCGGGGCCATTTTAGCAATTCAGAAAATGTATAAACTACTGTGTATCCCGGTGGCCACATATGGTGCTGAGAATTGGGGCATAGCAAAAATGTCATGTACCCAACAGGAAGAAAACAGGTTCTGTAGGAAACTGTTGGGTGTCCCAATCTCGACCCCCTAATATATATGCCACAAGGAACTTAATATTAACTTCATATCTGATTTTATTCGTGCTCGTCCATGTTTTCTTTTTGTCTCTCAGTGGGGAAAAACCAAGCGACTTCTCTCACCCGTCAGATCATTAGCAAATGCTTAAAGTGCGATAAAGGGATGGAAATCCCATGGTTAAGAGGTGTGCAACAAAGCTTACGCAGTATTAATAATGAAAAAAATCCACAGAAACCTGTGTCATGGGGAGCACTTTTCACTCGTTCACAATAACGTGATTTGTTTTTTCTTATTATTCATCCATATATTCAATTCAACATAAACAACATAATTTCAACAAACTTTGTTTCATCAAATGTTAAGAACTTAATGTATCCACAGTCTTATTGATCAAAACGAAAGCCTTAACAAATTCAGAAGTAAATGCTCATAAAGCAGTGATCGTATTTTCCTTTTCTTCAAAGATGATTTTATTCTTCTCATTCATCAATGAATACGACATTCTATGTTCTTCAAACAACTCTCCATGATTCAACAAATGATGACATATCCCAATGCATTTCGGTATGCACCTTCGTCAGGGAGATGCACTATAAATAACAAAAAATTCTATATTGTATATGTCCAATATATACTCTCTTTACAATCACACTTACAATAATGTCAAAAATTCTTTTAACTTTATAACTTAAGTAGCAACCAGAAGATCTCCTAATGTGATTCATACATTAGATGTGTATTTAAAATTCATGCTCACAAAAGTTCACCTGCCACCTTCTAAATCAAATCGAAAACATGCTCAACAACCCAGTGTTACCACCACCTCATGCTTACTGTGATCCAAAAAAGAACCCAATTGTAACATAGAAACCATGTGCATAACCTAAATATTCAAAACTCCTACCTTCGTTAAACCAATCAAACAAAAAAGTCGACCAACATCAAGGTCCGTGCTATTCTTTTTCTAAAAAACAGAATAATGCCCTCAATACACTGGCTGCATTGCTTCATGACTCGCTATTATGTTGCATGTCAAGCCGGTACTTACTCGGTCCACCAAGACCCCAATCGTAAATCACTGTAACGCTATTTCAATCCAGTCGTTTCTCAATCTGTAACACAATCAAGGAGAATTCTCCTTAGTATATAGTTGGATTGTACTACCAGCTAGCGTAATCCTAACTAGATGTAACTTCATCTTACCTCTGTATGCTTAATCCAAACGCTCCACGTTACTCTCGGGTTTTCTATATTCTGCCGCTTTCTCGCTCGTTCAAGCCCTGTTCGAAACGCCGGGATATGGCGTCTGACGTCATGATACAATGAAAATCGAAAACGGACTTCCGTTTTACACATCCTCATCCAAGATGGCACCCATTAAATTGCTAATCTCGAAAAGTACGAGTGAACTGGTCCCATTCCAAATTATAAGAAACTTATGCTTGGAATGTGTACATGCTTTTATCTTTTTCACATTTTAGTCAGGTGGTATTGACACTCATGCTCATAAAATCTCACAGTTTTTTGTTATGAGTATTTTTTGGTAATGATAGCTAGTTAGCATTAGTTTAGTAGTCCTTTAGAATTACGAGCTTTGTGTAATTTCTTATAATTTGGAATGGGACCAGTTCACTCGTACTTTTCGAGATTAGCAATTTAATGGGTGCCATCTTGGATGAGGATGTGTAAAACGGAAGTCTGTTTTCGATTTTCATTGTATCATGACGTCAGACGCCATATCCCGGCGTTTCGAACAGGGCTTGAACGAGCGAGAAAGCGGCAGAATAGAGAAAACCCGAGAGTAACGTGGAGCGTTTGGATTAAGCATACAGAGGTAAAATGAAGTTACATCTAGTTAGGATTACGCTAGCTGGTAGTACAATCCAACTATATACTAAGGAGAATTCTCCTTGATTGTGTTACAGATTGAGAAACGACTGGATTGAAATAGCGTTACAGTGATTTATGATTGGGGTCTTGGTGGACCGAGTAAGTACCGGCTTGACATGCAACATAATAGCGAGTCATGAAGCAATGCAGCCAGTGTATTGAGGGCATTATTCTGTTTTTTAGAAAAAGAATAGCACGGACCTTGATGTTGGTCGACTTTTTTGTTTGATTGGTTTAACAAAGGTAGGAGTTTTGAATATTTAGGTTATGCACATGGTTTCTATGTTACAATTGGGTTCTTTTTTGGATCACAGTAAGCATGAGGTGGTGGTAACACTGGGTTGTTGAGCATGTTTTCGATTTGATTTAGAAGGTGGCAGGTGAACTTTTGTGAGCATGAATTTTAAATACACATCTAATGTATGAATCACATTAGGAGATCTTCTGGTTGCTACTTAAGTTATAAAGTTAAAAGAATTTTTGACATTATTGTAAGTGTGATTGTAAAGAGAGTATATATTGGACATATACAATATAGAATTTTTTGTTATTTATAGTGCATTCCCCTGACGAAGGTGCATTCCGAAATGCATTGGGATATGTCATCATTTGTTGAATCATGGAGAGTTGTTTGAAGAACATAGAATGTCGTATTCATTGATGAATGAGAAGAATAAAATCATCTTTGAAGAAAAGGAAAATACGATCACTGCTTTATGAGCATTTACTTCTGAATTTGTTAAGGCTTTCGTTTTGATCAATAAGACTGTGGATACATTAAGTTCTTAACATTTGATGAAACAAAGTTTGTTGAAATTATGTTGTTTATGTTGAATTGAATATATGGATGAATAATAAGAAAAAACAAATCACGTTATTGTGAACGAGTGAAAAGTGCTCCCCATGACACAGGTTTCTGTGGATTTTTTTCATTTTTACTAACTTGACTAGGAGCTAGTCAAGACATGGGCTAGCACCAGATATAAGTGTTGATATTGTAGGTAAACTGTTTAAACAAAGGAGTGCATATCGCTAAATATTGTTGTAAGCAGTATTAATAATGAACATATTTTCCTAGACCCTAGCACTGCTGAAGCAGTGCCCAAAAAGGTACTGCGAAACGCTTTTTACTCTTTATATAATAAAGAGAGGATCACTTTAGAATCTGGGAAAACATCTGTGCGCAACTATATGTCTATTGAACAGCTTTGCCACGCCCTGCATATATATCTGACTTTACCTATGAGTCATTGGGAGAGGAGTTTAATATGCCGTTTAAGAGCTGGAACCATTAGATTTGCACTTTGTTTTCCTCTTGGTTACCACCACAATCTTAACCAAACACCATGCCAATGTGACAGGAGGAGTGGTCAATCAATTATACATTTTCTATTTTTCTGTAAGTATTATAGTAAATACTCCATGTGGCTTTTAAATTCTTATTTTAAAAAGAGACGGCATATTAGTCTGGACAGGGCCTACTTGTGTATAGTAACCCTGGATGATACAGATCTGATCTTTCGCACATGCACTTTTCTTAGAATAGCTATCAGAACACGCAAGTCTATGCTGGAACTGTGAGCCTCCTGGGATAATTGAAAAATGTCTCAATGGTTTTATGTAATGTTTTATCTCGAGCAAAATCATTTTTAACAGGCGGTTTTTAAGAAATACTAATAATCATGCAATATTTGGTATATGATTTTATATTGTTATGTTTTTAACCAACAGAGTATTCTTTTGTTTTTGTAATGACTTTGTGCTTTTATTGGTACCGAAGCACCCGAATAAAGTTTATGAACTGAACTGAACTGATAGCTGCAGTCCTTCCCATCATCAATCAAGGGATATTTGCTGTAGGAGAGGATTACAATTATCCTTAATCATATCCATCAGTCCCGCATTCAGCAAAATGTCAAATTATTTAGGGTGAGTTACCCATTGGAAATTATATCTCTCAAGGATCACTCAAGTGGTGATGAGGAACATTGGGAGTTCTTCATGTTTTGTGCAATTCATTTTGTATCCTCAGAAAGTGGGAAGGAATCTTTTCGGTTCATAAAGGACGGTAATAAATTCTCAGGCTATGTAATTGAGAGCATAATGTTGCATGCATGCAGCAGGGCTTTTATTTCTCTGGCAGAAATTTTAATTCCTCGAATGTCAGTTGTTAGCCTGCTCATTATAGCCAGTAGTTCTCAAGCTCATAGAAAAATTACAGAGGATACGGGGAAGCACTATCTTGTACCCCACAGGATTGGGAATGTGTCTGTTATGAATCCTCCACAGTTTTCATGTGCTGAATATTTTCCATATAGCCACTTTACATCAGAAATAAAAGTATGCCCTCAATGTGATATGTTGAACAAGCTAAACATGTAGTCCCACTTCACTTGATCAAATAATTGGTCAGTGTTGAAGGAGAGGGCCACAGTAGGGTTTGAGGTGTCCCAGCAGGGCCATTTCAAGTGGAGAAATGTTCTTTAATAACGTCTAGAGGATCTGCTAAGGACAACTCCTCGCTGAAAATTGTGAATTAGGCACTGCATCACTTTCCCCAATCAATTAGCCAGAGTTTTTAAGCAAAGCTTTAATTTTATCTGTGTTAGCGATCAATAATTGGTAGACAATGGTTCATCTTTATGTGGCTTACAGATCACAGTGTAGGGATTGTAGTTATTAAGGCTTTATTGGAAAACAAGTTTACTGATAATATATATTTATTTTTTTAGCTTCCTCAATGGTCTCCCATTACTTATGTGTTTCCAATTTTATAGAATTCTACAGGGAATCTATCTTTTCTGGGGCATCTGTTACTAGGGTGGTCCGATATAGTGTATGCTGTTTTCTGGAGTGAGATTTCCCCCTCCCATAGTTCTTTGCCTTTGTCTGAGAGATTTAGTAAGGAAACCTTTATGAACTTGTCTTCTTCTGTTTATAGTGTATCATTTTTTTAATAATACAACCGCTGAAATATCAAACCAAATTTGTTTACATTATCTAGTGTTTGTAAAGCTATAGTGTTTTTGCAATGTATGTACTGCCATTTGAAATTCTCACTGCTTTGTTGGTGCTGCTAGGATGCGGCCTACCTTTTTTTCTTGTCCATAATATCCTAATGTAGTTTGTACAGTGCACATTCGGCATGGCAATAAATAACGAGCTCTGGGCAAAATTCTCTTTTTACAATTGTCATAAGGTGGCATTCTTACGTCTAAAATTGTACTTATGGGCATGTTGTTTGGTTGGTTATTCTTATTCCAGTTGTTCAGCCTCAGTCTTTTCCCAAGCTAAGGCACTGTCTCTTATTATGGCTTTGCCAGATGTCCAGAATGTTTGTGTCAAGGAGACAGTATTTTTGTTTCCCTCTATGTATAATAGTCAGGTATAATTGGAACCATGTATGTACAATGTATATATTTTGTCACAAGGATGGAGCAGACACCATACATCTAGAAGATCCTGGCCAGTCATCATGTCACTTTGAAGTGCGCTATCTGGAAAAATGTCCCTCTCCATGGGACTTGTCCTGTCAATGACTGCAATCATTGTTAAATTCAAGACCCCTCCCACGATAAGTCTGGAGTGACCAACTACTGTCAGAAGCTGGTTCATGGTTGTGTAAAAGGGGCTTGTATGAAATTAGGTGTGTATATTGATCCTATTATGGATCTTGAATAGTGATTTTTGCTAAATTATTTCTGCCTTATGTAAGTTGCCTAGTATGTTGTGCTTTGAGTGGAAGTTTTTTTCTTGAAACGAAGGGCCATACCTGAGGATTTAGGCAAGGTCGGGAACATGTCTATGTCGTACATGCTTTCAAAGACAAAAAACCCTCAATCCTTTTTTAGTTTGTATGTTTCTGCTGATGTCAAGAATGTAATTTGCCACTGCACCAAACTTAAGTAAAGCGTGCCCTGACCCCCTCACACTTATCTTAACAAGGGGCCCTAGGGGATAGCGTCCCCAGGGCCTAAAAAGGCTTGGGGCAGGGGGCCATGTGGCCTTCTTCCCTTTAATTAAAATAAACGCCCATGGCGAAACGGTCCCCTGATCCTAATAAGGCTCAGGGAAGGGGGCCATGGCGCCCTGTTCCCGTTAATTGAAAAAAACGACCTGAGGATGGGTTCCCCCGGGACATATTAGTTTCGGGGAGGGGGGCCCTGTGGCCAACCCCTCTCCATGCACTACCAAAAACCCTGAGCAGTGTGGGGTTGGTTTCCTTCAGGAGGGTTGGCCTATGCACGGTGGAGGGTTGGATTTACATATGGTAAATAAATATTATTTTATGTTAAAAAACACCTAGAAATGTATTGAAAAAAAAAATTTAAGTAATGTTCTGGTTTGGTGAAATGTTCAGTACCAACATAGCATTTTAAACACAGAAATTCACCAGTTATAGTTATAATTATCCCAAGTAACCATAAATCGTGCTCTAAGGTAACTATTACTTGCGACCTTGCCATGCACTGCTAATTACCCCACATCACTCATGAGATCTTCTATGACATCATTGATAATATCACTGCAACATTTATAGCTAAAGTATTGATGAAAAACTGTGCAAGGCGGGGGCATGAGTTATAAAAAACAACCCTTAAAATTTAAAGATAAAACTAATCCCAACCCAATCCTCAAACTAAATTATCAATAATTTAAACTCAACATTAAACGATCACTTTCTACATATCAGGAGCGTATACCACCTGACCTACATCTCGTGTGAAATAAAGAAAAACAAAAAAATTAACAAACAGCTTTTTTAGAGTATAAGAACTATGTAATGATGAAATGTATTAAATACACATGTATTTTGCTATGTTAGTAATAAATATAGTAAAATATTTACCGAAAAACATATGAAAGATACTTCTACTATTATCAGATAAAATGGCAAAAATAGCTACATATATCACCTCACAGAAAGGCAAACAAATGCTATTTCTCACAGGAAAGAATACATGGAGCAAGGAAAGAACAAGTAGGGAAAATGTTACCTGGAAATGTACCAAATATTTTTCCAATGTTCGTTATGGGAGGGCCACAATTAAAAATGATGATGTCATTCAAACTAGTGAAAACAACTTCTCCTCAAATGTAACAGAGATTCAAGTAAGGCATGTTCTCCAGGACCTAAGCGAAGCATGTACAAGCACTCAGTAAGCCACAGGCACTATTTTTATAAAAATACTTCTGATCACATTACAGGTCAATTACCAGCAATCTTAAATCTAAACAGATTAATAGCACACACAAGAAAATCCACAACCCAAAACCCTGCGGCTGCTACAAGATACGAAGACATAAACATTGAAGAAACACATATTTATAATACATAATGAAGAACCATCTCCCCTGCGTGACTGTAGAAACAAATAGAAAAATAATGATATATGTAACACAAAGGAATTTTCTAAAAGTATCACAATGTACAACAAGGATTATTTATTTATTTATTTATTTATTTGAAAAGTTTTATATAGCGCGAACAAGATCTTTACAGATATCAGAGCGCTTTACAAGGACAAGGGGGTGATAGAATAATAGTATGTAATAGTTGAGGTAATTAGGTACAAGGTGCATAGTTACATAGATATGCCAAAATACAAGAGGTAGGTCAATTGAGGTAGTGTAGGTACAAGGTGCATAGTCAACAGGTGCGCCAATAATATCAAAGTATAAAAAGAAGGAGCATATACTTGTTTAAGCGTTCTCAAAATGCTTTTGAAGATAGCGTAAAAGTAGGCATAGTTGAGGTAAATGAGTACAGGGTGCATAGTCATACAGGTGGATCAGTAATACAAGAGTAGGAATAGTTGAGGTGGTGTAGGTACCGTATACAGAGTCAGACAGGTGCATCAATAATATAGAGATATACAAAGAGAGAACGTATACAATCAACTAAGTCGATCATACAAGTAATACACATAGTCCAGGGGGTCAGGCAGATAGTAAGAGCGGATTCTTGAGAAATGCCGAATAATAGATCATGTGAATTTAGCCATGAGAATCGCTTTTACTTCTTTCTTAAAAAGTCTGTTGGAGGAGATGAGCCTGGTTTCAGGAGGGAGTGAGTTCCAGATCCTGGGCGCCATTCCTGAGAAGGAGCGTTTATAGGTTTTTTCCTTCTGAAATCTTCGGGGCTTCAACAGTAGATTGTTTGTGCTTCTAGTAGTTCTAGAGCCACCAGAGATTGTCAGCTTTTGAGTGAGGTAGGCGGGTGAGTTCATGTGTACAGCCTTGTGTGTCATGCAGGCGATTTTCAGATGTATTCTGGCTTCAAAAGCTAGCCAGTTCAGGGATTTAAAGTCAGGGGAAATATGTGAGTGCCTTTTTGAGCCAGTGATGAGTCTTGCTGCAGCGTTAAGGGATGCTCTTAGGGGTGCCGTTGTAGTTAGTGGGAGCCCGCAGAGGGCGGTGCTTCCGTATTCTATGTGCGGGACGACCAAGGATTGTACTGCAGTTTGGAAGTCTTTGGCTGGAAGGAAGGGTTTAAGTTTTCTCAAGGTATTGATTTGGAAATTCGCACCTTTGGTTGCCTTGCTGATGTGCTGCTGCATGTTGAGATTGGCGTCAAGTGTTATGCCTAAAGATTTTGCTGAGTCTACGATGGTAGGTTGTACATTTAGAGCAGTTAGGTGTTTAAGCCATGTTTGAGCGGTAGAGATTTTTGCGGGAGGTGCGATCAGGAGGAACTCGGTCTTCAGCGCATTGAGTTTGAGGTGATTCTCGGCAAGCCAGGATTGGGTGTTTCTGATCGTGGTGTTCAGAAGCATGATGTCCTTGGGAGATTGTATTTTGAGATAAAGTTGGGTGTCATCGGCATACATGTGAAAGTGCACGTTGGATGCTTGTAACAAGGTAGTGAGAGGTTCCATAACTAGATTGAACAGTGTTGGGGAGAGGGAGGATCCTTGAGGGACGCCTAGCGAAACAGGTACCGGAAAGGACATCAGGTTGTTGCTTTTGAATCTCTGAGATCGGTTGTGTAGAAAGGAAGTGAACCACTTGAGAACCGTCCCAGAAATGCCCATTCTTGTGTTTAGTAGTTCTAGTAGGTTCTCATGTTTAACTGTGTCGAATGCTGAGGAGAGATCAAGAAGGATGAGGAGACAGGTATCGTTTTTGTCTAGGATTTGGAGAGCGTCGTCAACTATGTGGGTCATAGCAGTTTCGGTACTGTGCCCTGCTCGGAAGCCTGATTGATGGATGTTGAGGAGATCAAACTTATCTATGTGTTTAGTCAGTTGTAGCTGTACGCATTTTTCCAACAGTTTAGCGAGAGTGGGAATATTTGTAATAGGACGGTAATTGTTTAGATCAGTGGGGTCTGCTGTTGGTTTTTTTAGTATCGGTGTGACTTGTCCAACTTTGAGGGCGTTAGGGATGGATCCTTGTTGAAGAGAGCTATTGATAATCTTAGTCCAGAGTGGGAGGAGCAAAGGGATAAAGTCTTTTACAGCGTTAGCAGGGAGGGGGTCAGTGAGGTGATTGGATGGTTTCAGGGTGCTGAGCAATCTGCCGATTTCATCTTTGGAGTAGGTGCCAAAGGATGACCATGTAGCATTGTTCTTTGGTTCAGACATTGCTGTGTGTTGGGGATTGGAGTAAAGGATTGCATCATTGAGGAGATCGCTTCTTATGTTGTCAGTTTTTTGGTTAAAGAAAGCAGAGAAGTCTTCACAGGAAGGTGTAACGCCCCTGGAACTGAGTGTCTGGGGTTGTTCTTTGGATTGTGTTCTGATTAGCTCAAACAGTTTTCTTGGGCGGTTCTTTGCTTGGGCGAGCTGGAGGCTGAAGAAATCTCTTTTCGAGCGTTTTATTTTCCTGAAGTAGGCGTTTCTCTGTTTCTTCAGGGTTTTTAGGTGCAGTGCAGAGGGGGCTGATCTCCAGGTGCTCCTCCATTCGCATGGCCCTTCTATCTTCATTGAGGCTTCCGTCATACCATGGGTTGGAGATCTTGGACGAAGCTCTTTTCAGTTGCATGGGTGCGGCCTCATTGATTATTGTGGTCATAGCATTGAGATAGTGGTCAGTCAGGAGTTGGACATCCGTAGCACCGGGAGGGGGGAGTAGGAGATTGCAGCTGTTAGTCAGTAAGGAGTTTGGGTTGAGTTTCTTCATGTCTCTTTTCCAAACTTTGGGCTTAGAGGGTTGCACTGAGTTAAATTTAATCTTTTCATTGATAAGGAAGGAGACAATATGATGATCTGACCAGTCACAAGGTTGGATTGACTCAAGTTGAATAGCGTCCTCTTTAGAGATGATGAGGTCGAGGATAGAGCCTTTCTCATGGGTCGGGCTATTGCATATTTGTGTGAGATCAAGGGCGTTGAGGACGTTTTTGAGGCTCTTTACCACTGTGTCATTGCAGTCATTCCAATGGAGATTGTAGTCGCCAAGGAAAATTTGGGTATTTTGCCGTCCTGAGTTGGTTGAGATTGTGTCCATGAGTTGTTGGGAGAAGGGGAGCTTGTCCCCAGGTGGTTGGTATATGATATGTAGTGAGCATACCGGTTTGCTTTCGCTGATGACATCCAGACAGAGGTATTCACAGAAAGTAAGGGAGGGGGCGGACGCTCTAGTAACTGAAAGGTTGCTTCTGTAAATACAGGCAATTCCGCCGCCTGTCTTTTTGGGCCTGTCAAGTCTAATGATACAGTAGTTGGGGGGGACTAGGATATCCATGATAGGTGTAGAAGAATCAGACAACCATGTTTCAGTCAGAATGGCTAGGTCCGGTTCCAGAGAAATGATGAGATCGGCGACCTCCGCAGAATGTCTCTGGGCCGATCTGCAATTGAGAAGTATGCATTTGAGTTTAGGGGTGCAGAGGGTGGTGGAAGGTTGTATAGTGAGGGGTACATTTGTGAGGTTGTTGGGGATGGAGCCTCTGTTGTTATGCGTGTGGTGCCTGGGGGGGTTGGGGATAATCGTTGGGATGGACAGATGGTTGGTGGCTAGGCGATTTTGGGGAGCCGGGCCGTACGAGTGGAGAAGGGTGTTTAAGTCATGGTCTGAGACCGTGTTGGTAGTGCGTCTGGGGCGATTTGAGGTATTGCGAGAGGGGATAGAGGTCCAGTGTGGGGGGTGTTGTGTGATGAGGTGAGTAGGAGGTAAGGAGGAAGTGTTGTTAGGTGTAAAGGTGGTATTTCGCTTTCGATTGGTGGTATTGTGATTGCGATTGGTATTGCGCTTGGTGGTATTGCGAGAGGGGATAGAGGTCCAGTGTGGGGAGTGTTGTGTGGTAAGGCGAGTAGTAGGTGAGGAGGGCGTGTTGTTGGGTGTACAGGTGGTGGTGGGAGGGGGGTGTCTGGGATGTGTGGGGTGTGTGAAGAGCAACTCTTTGATGGCGTGTAATTCTTCTTTCATTTGTAGGAGAGTGGACATAATCATGTCCAGAGTGGTATTGGGTGCGGAGTTGGGGAAGGGTACTGACGGTGAACAGGCGTGTAGGTTACTGGGGAAGGGTGGGAGCCGGGGTGGAGAGGTGGAGCTGGTGAGGGGGTTGGAAGTGTTAGAGCGAGGAATGATGCTAGGGTTGGTGTTGGCGTTATTGGGCAGTGCATCAGTGCTAAGAAGGGAGGGGTAAATGGGGGAGGTGTGGAGGCGGGGGGTTGCGGGGGTGGAGGTGGGATAGTGGGGAGTGAGAGTGGGGGGTGAGAGGTTAAGGGAGGGGTGCAGGCTAGGCGTGACGGGAGTGCCAAGTGTGGGGGGGGAGATAGGCGGAGATAGAGTCATGTTGTGTGGGGTGCAGTTGGGGAAGGAGGGGTGTGCTGAGAAGATAGGTGTGAGGGATGGGTCGGGAATGTATAGTGTGGGGGGGGATATGGGAAGAGAGAGAGTCATGTTGCGTTGGGTGCAGTTAGGTGAGGTGGGGTGTTTTGAGAAGCTAGTTGAAGGTGTGATTGTAGGGTTATATGGGGGAGGGGACAAGGCGGTGGCGATGAGGGAGACGCTAGAGGAGGTGGATTCGGCGTCTAAGATTGAAGGGTGTGGGATGTCTGTAGATGAAGGGTGATAGAGTAGAGTAATGGGGGGAGTGAGGAGGTGTGTGTTAGTATTAGGAGGTGCTGTGGGGTCCAGGGTGTAGGGGGTAGAGTTAGGAGGTGCTGTGGAGTCCAAGATGTTGGGAGTGAAGGCGGGAAGGTGTGAGCTCTGAGATTTAGAGAGGTATTCTTTGAAGGTGGGGAGCAGGATGTCTAGTAGGTCTAGGTTTCTATCTGTGGATTGGAATAGAATGGTGCCGTTGTTGTAGATGGTGATGGTTGCTCTAGCAGGATAGCGTTGTGATGGTGTGATTGAGAGTGTTACACCATAGGCAGTTTTCCTAGTGGTCGAGACGGTGAGTAGGGTAAGGAGTGCTTTTCTCCATTTTGCTCTGCGTGTAGTGTATAGGATGATATCAGTGCTCTTTGTTCCATTGTTGAGGGAGAAGTAGGTGTCTACAAAGGGGGTTTCAGGGTGGGACTTCAAGAAGTTGTGCTTAAACTTTTTTGCGTTTTTTTTGGTGAGCACGGGGGGGTAATTTATTTTATAAGTGTGTTTGCCCATGGGTTCCATGTTGTAAGTAGGGGGAGAGGTGGGTAAGGGGGTATGCTTGGATGGGTGTGGGAGAGGCGCTAATGTGTGAACGAGGAAGGAGTGGGTGCAAGCGTAAAGGCGTGTGAGCGGAGGAGTGGTGATTTAGACTAGTCTAGTATGGCCGCTTCATTAGGCATCATGCGGTGATGAGGATTGACTAGCCTAAGACGGTATGAGCGTGTAGATATAGTAACGTGCTGTGGGAATAAGATAAAGTAGTAGTAGTAGTATCACCAACGTGGGAGACTAGCTAGTCTGTACGGTGAACAGTAATGATATGTACAAATACAAACAGGTTACAAGGGTTAAAAGTGATACTAGTGAGCACTCTAAATATATGAGGTAGCAATAGATGCTATACATGAGAGAAAGCGAGATGGGTGCAGGTTACACAAATGTGCCAAATGTAAGCAGAGGTGCAATGCAAATATACATGGAAGTCAGAGTGTAATACTGATGCTGTACAAGAACGGAATACATGTGCAAACAGTAAGTTACAAGGGTCAAAAGGTGAGATTAGTGAGGTGCGGGACGGTGGACAGTAATGATATGTACAAATACAAACAAGTTACAAGGGTTGATAGTAATACTAGTGAGCACTCTCAATATATGAGGTAGCAATTGATGTAATGCAGGAGAGAAAGTGAAATGGGTGCAGGTTACAGAATTGTACCAAACATAAGTAGAGGTGCATTGCATGTATATATAGAAGTAGGAGTATAATACTGATGCTGTACATGAACGGAATACAAGTGCAAACAGTAATTTACGAGGATCAAGAGGTGAGACTAGTGAGTCACCAGAGTATATGAGGTAGAAATCTGTGCGTTACCGAAGTATATGAGGTAGCAATCGGTGCTTTACAAGTGACCAAAGTGCCGTGGGGCAGGTTACACCAGTGTACAAATTGTCAGAAGAAATATAGTACTGCACTAAAAGGCAGACAATAACTCAAAGGAAGGAATCTTTACAAGGTTATGTAAGGTGCGCGGTAGATGAGCTTAGACTGAAGTGATAAGTTCGCCTTGTATGAACCGATAGTCAAACATAGTCAGAAAGACTAGTCCATGATGGCCGCCAAAGAGAGAAAGAATAGTCTGACATGGCCGCCAAGTAGGGTGGATAGCGTCATTAGTCCTCTTTTAGTTGTTGCTGTTTTGAGAGCAGGGGGGAGCAGTTTCAGATTCTATTATAGATGGCCCCTTTAAATCATGCCCTCCACCATTGTCACAAATACACCTCATAAATGGAGTATCAGAGAAAATCAGAATAGTAACATACTATACATGCACTACTGCCTAACAAGAAAAGTGCAACATACTATGAATTACTAAATGAAGTAACTTAAAATAAATTGAAACTAACAACTACTACCCTCAAAAAGTAGATATAGATTTTGAACAATGATACATACCATTCTCAAATTCTACTGACTCACAGCCTTCCAAGGCTGCTATTATAATTTTAATCAAAGTATTTAAAGATAACTTCAAAATGTGCACTAGGTATAGAATACACAACAAATAGCATATTTGCCTTTGAAATAAAAAAAATGGTGATAGCCCTATGCTACGTACCAGTTACAGAAGTAGCTAACCACTACAACATGCTCATAGAATCCCCATACTACCCACGAAATATGAAAAACCTAGGTCCCCTTATGGACTACTTTGATTACACTTGGGTTGCAGACTGCATCATTCCCACCATAACTTCCAAATCCCATGATAGAATCTTTATGACAGCTCAATAGCCCAACAATCCAAAACAAAAAATACAGTGGAAGGATGGCACATAGCCAGCCAAGCTACATTAGGCCAAAGCCATAAGACCCCCAAAAATTCCTATAAATCCTCTAAAAAAACAAAGCTACCAACAACTAAGAATAAAACAGACAGTAAGCAAAATCAAACCTAAAATATCTAAACAGACTAAAGAGATGTATGAAATATTACAATTTAAAATGCAATTCTTTGTAAATAACAATGGGCAACACTACCTCAGGATGATAGCTAAAACAACCTTCTAACCAAACTAATTTTCCCACTAACAATATAACTCAATACAAGCTCCTACTATAGAACGTAAGCATTTTCAAATAAATTAGGCAAATAATATCCTTATTCATCAGTCTGTAACAGTATAAATCCAATGATATCAAAAAACTGATAAATACAAATATTATAACATAAACAATTCTAAAAATATATCTCAAAACATATTCCAAAGAAAGCATATTAAAACACAATGCATTAAATACTTCATGTGAGATAGAACGAAAATAACACATTATATTTTAAATTAGGAAACAAATAAATAAATAAATAAATATAACAACAATAACTTTACCCACTCAAGATATAAAGAAATTAAACTTATGGTTTAGTAGCTGATAATTGACCACCAGGAATCTACAAACACTTAATCCACATACATTTGCAATGATAAACCCCCCCAAAAATGCAAAAAATACAAAGTGTATGAACTCTTGGGCGGCTGAGCACCACACCAGAAACTATGGCTGTATATGGGACCTTTTTGAGCATACATCCGGAATGGGGCTGACCCCAAGCCAATGAAGATGGATATATTGTACATGTACCATCATTATTTTTTAATACTAGGCTGGGTAACACACAGTTGAAGTTGTTATGCTAGACCTAAAAACACCATAAAGCGCTCAGAGCTGAGGCATCAATTGGAATTCTGAAGAGTAAGCTGAATCCTCACGTTCTTCAATAGGTAGTGAAATGGCTCAGTGTTGCTTTTCTCCCACTAATGTCTCCCAATCATGCAAAACAAGAAGCACATATCAATAACTAATGAACCAACCCGCCAGGTTGTACCCACTGATGCACAAAGGCATCTCTGTTTTCTATGATTTAATCTACATACCATTTCTATTTCTGTATGCTTACAGTGTCTATGAGCATTCAAATGGCAGTAAGGCATCAAACACAAATAAAACACCAGCAGAAACAAACTCAAATCATGGCTCTTGTCTGTAAAGCTGGCTGGCAGCTCTGCCACATTAATTAGAAATAAAAAAGACCAGAAAAGTCATTTAGTTACGTCTGCTGCCAGTTCAAACATAGTGTAAAGTTATTAACACAACACAGCTTAATTATTTCCTGGAAAATAACACTTCCCTCCATTTATGTTTGCCTCACTGTGGCAAAACATTTTGGATATGAAGGAGGCACTGAGGATTTAATAGACAACATGCAGAGATTTTGGAAAACAAAACACTGCAAGTAGTTGCCAGGTATGCTTAATTGTTTTGTAGTTTCAAACACATAGGGGCCTAGTCACAAGGAACTATTACCGAATTAATGGCACTTTATCGCAGAACAAGTTGTGATAAATTGACCTCCCCATTCACAAGCTGGTGCTAACAGCCCACAGCACCAGTTTACCTGCTATAACAGCAGCAAAAAGCATCACCACAGAGGAACCCCGCAACTATCGCTAATGAGATGCAGAGTAGGCGTTCCCATGCCAAAAACTGCAAAAACACCACACCTCAACATTCACAACGACCAGCCAGATCTGCGATAAGAACACAAAACAAGCGATAAGGTGCGTTAGCAGCTTGAAATTTACACCTGCTCTGACCTGGTGTAAAGTGGGACCAAAGCCTGCACCACAAAAGGGAGCCCAGCCCACAGCCACACCCGAAGACAAAAAGATGCCATGGAGCAACTGAACATGTAGCACGGACACCCAAGAGGGCCACAACACCCACTGACACCACCGCCAGGACCGCCCCTCCCTGGCACCCCGGACCAAAGACATGCCACATCAGCCACACCTAAACATGTATGAAATAATCCGACTGATGTCGCACAATCACAACTGGTGACATGCATGTGTCGTCACAGAAATGAGCATCACGCATTCACCTTTCAAGCAAACAATGAAACTTTGTTGAAATTAACTCAGAAATGAAATGAAGACACATGGCGGCTCCCCTCAACACAATCCGTAGGTCACAGCCTGCAAGACAAAAAACATGATGAGAAGGTGTGTCCTGCGCACATCAAAGGACAGAGAGAGAGCGAAGGAGAGAGAGAAGAAGAGAGGGGGAGAGAGAGAGAGAGAGAGCGAGAGAGAAGAAGAGAGGGGAAGAGAGAGAGAAGAAGAGAGGGGGAGAGAGAGAGAGAGAAGAAGAGAGGGAGAGAGAGAGAGAAGAAGAGGGGAGAGAGAGAGAGATGAAGAGAGGGAGAGAAAGAGAGAGAGAGAGAGAGAGAGAAGAAGAGAGGGAGAGAGAGAGAGAGTGCCGCCCCTGTGCACCCAGGCCACACTGCTCACCTGCTGCCACTGGTGTGTCTCCTACCACTTGCTGTACACCAGGTCACACATCAGAGTCAGAGCCATCATCTGAAACAGAGTCCAGATACATGACTGGCACAGTACACACACTTGCACAAGATAACATTGCCTGCCCGCACATGCACACACAGGCAGAGGCACCCCAGCCCCTCCCGCCGCACATCGGAGCATGCCCGCCATGTACACCCGGGTCTCAATGCTCACCTTCCGCCTCTGGCATGTAGACAGCATGTCCCACCACGTGCTGCTGCAAGCCACACGCCCGGTCCCTGTGGACATGGCACCCTCCACTTTTGGAAAAACAGGGGACCCCTACTAAAGAATGTGTTCGCTACACGTAGGGAATAGTCATCATTTCAAAAAAGGAAAACTGTAGCAAACAAATTATATCTTATATGCCATTTCCTATAAAGTGGACTGTTATATCAACACAAAGTATACAACAACATGAAGAAACAAACAATAACTAACTGGTTATTATAAAAAATATATTTTGTTTATTTATTTTTTCTTTTTCTACCTTCATTTTAAATATTTGTTATATCATTTTTGACTCAATACCATGAACAACAAATAAAGAAAAACTATACAGAAGGAAACATAAAACAATATCAAATGACTAGTTGCTTATAGGGCTATTGAAGTTGGCAATGCGGTGGGTTGTAACACTACGCTTGTTTCGGCCACTGCCTTCATCAGGAGACCGTCATTTGCGACAAAACAAAAAAAGAAGAAAACGCTGAAAAAAGTATAAAAAATTATATTGTGTACCTTATTTTTATGCCATATACATAATTATAATTAAAAGCCACCTCTAGGCATGGTCATATTTTTTCGTCAACAATTCATTAATTATAGGTTAAACATCTAGGACAGCAGCTACACACTATATAGTCATTTACAATGAATTTCAATTTTAATTCACATTACATTTTTTACAATTTGTTTTTAATAAAAATACAGAGACAAAGCTTCTGATTGTACAAATGGACCAATTGAAACACAACAAGAAAATTCATTGATAAGAACCCAACAGGCAGTATTCCTATCGTCAAGATAACATTCATAATTTTCTTATTATCATTTACAATAAATTTCAGTATTTAGTTCACATTGCATGTTTATGCGTTTGAGAAGTGAAGATATTGCTTCTGCTTCTATACATAGACCATTCTAAGACACATCAAGAAAATTTATTGACAAGAACGAAATGTGGTCTTATCGTCAAGGTAGCAAATATACCCACAGAAAGGTAAACAGAGGTGAAGGAGGGAAAACATATGTGAAAATAGCTAGAACCCTCATTTATGGCTCTCAGGTTATTGATTTGATTTTAAACTGCTTATCAAAATATCTGGCTTAAATTCCACGCCAGTCCTCCATAGCCCAACCCATTCGCGAGCGCTCTGAGACCGAACGGTGAGTTATGCGCTATACAAAAATAAAAATACATACATACATACCCTATACATTTTTTCAAAAAGGAAACAGGAGGAATTTATTTTCCATTGTATATAAAACAAATATATAACCAATTTGGGGATGGTATATGCTCACATGTGATCCAGCGCTCTCACCAAAATATTGCACAAATGACACTATTTACTACCACAAAACTTACACTACAACACTAGGCCCATAACAACAATAGAGCGCTTGAATCATGAGGCGATAAGATCTAAATATAGTTGTTTAAACTATCTACAATAATCAAGACCAGCTTGTCATTTTAGAAAGTTTATTTTAACACATCTAGAAAAACTTAGGTTTTGGTATTTTATTAAACAAGCATTAGAAAAAGTCATAAAGAAAGATTTATTCAGTATTAATAAAAAGAGCATAAATCAAGAATTATTATTCATTAGCAGGAATAAGTAAAATTAAGCATTTCCAAAATCCTAACTATATCTCTGTCTCTACCCTCATCACCTAGTAAGAAAGTAATTAATAAAAACTCCTGTCCTCACGTGTAAAGTCCATCAGCATAACATCGTCCTCCAGAATTCTCGAGCGTAAGCCAACTATGTGTTCTCTGAACCTATTCTTATACCCTAATTTGAGCTGAGCTAACTATTTTTCACATTCCAGCAGACGAATTCTAGTTCTTCATTGGCTGAGCCACCTCGTACCACAGTAAACTGTGACACCTCCTTCTTACATGCCCGGGCAAATTCACTAGTCCATTGTTCATTTAGAAGTCTTGGCAGCTTCTCCTTAGGCTGCTACATTTTGTAGCGACAGCTTCCTTTTAACCTTGAGCTAGTCAGCTCTGAACTCCAGTGGCACGTTAGCAAACGTTAGCAAATTTCTCCAAAAAGTCATCTTTTTAGCAGTTCAATCCAAAACCTTTCAAAATAAAAGCTCAGAGGCCTTTTCCATCCTTCTCAGAATTATTTCACTTGAGCCATTTTCATCATTAGGCCATCTTTCAGAAAGCGTCAATTTTCTGCGCCACTGTCCCTGCGTCACTTTTAAAAGGGTACTATTTTCCTGCAGCCATCTCTAAGCTTCACTTGTAAAACTATTATATAAACAAACACAAAGAATAATTAATGAAAGAAATACAATTTGTTCTGTTGCCTCCCATCATTGCTAATAATTAACCCATTAGTCTAAATTACCTAGCAGTAAAGCACAAATAAAGCAGCATTTTATATCTACCAGTCTTCATAAATCCAGCAGGGTTCTTTATGCACCTATAAAGAATATAGTGACACCACATAGACAAGGGAAGCAAAATAAGCACATGCCATTATTTAAAAACAGCTGCTATTAGTTATGACATGACAATAGACAAGATTAATTTATTATTTTCCACATACATAAGAATGCAACATAATGCACATTTATGAGCACACATGTTAATTTCCCACGTGTTCTGTAATGTAATGTAACTTTAAACTAGGTTGAATTAGCACACACATATTACAAATTGTTAGCATTATTAATTTATTTATGGAAGTGTGACTTCACGGGTTTAAACAGAATTCTGTTTTCTATCCCGCTCCATCAACTCCCTCATCTGGTGATTAACAAATCACCACACCACCACCCAATATTTTAGCAAAGATTTTATCTAAGATGAACATGATTCAATTTCACCTGTGTTAGTATTTCTAAAGACTTATCTCATCAGTTTATCTACAATTCTCATATATATATTTAAGAAACCCCTCTAGTTCTATTTCTTTCTCTTGTGTAACATACAACTAAGCTTCAATAAATGTGTTGCAAAAACTATAACTAATAAAATGTCAGTATCTTGCTTGTCATATTAACCTAAAACTTCTCCTTGTAAATTTCTAAAAGAACAATAACCTAAATTAACCAAAGCAGAATTATATTTTCATTAAGTTTGCAAAGAAAAATAAAACAAAAATTTTAAAAATTTTACCTAAATTTTCTAAAAATTTCTAACACCCCCCTTTTTCAAATTTTTTTTTTTTTTTTTTATTTTTTTTTTTTTTAACCTTCTAACAGTTTTTCTTCGACCTAATGTCACAAATTAATTTTTCAGCTAACAGAATTTCTTCGACCTTGTGTCATCTAACAAGATTTCTTCAGCCTTATGCCAAAAACAGAAAACCTAAAAATTTAACAGGTATGTACTTCAATCATTGTCACTTTTGTTTTCAATCTCTTTTTGACTCTCATCATTTACCTCCACTACAGGTATCACTTCTATTTTCTTTCCTGCCTTACTTTTCTTTTCAGAATCTTTTTGGCTTGATATCTCATCAATCTGTTTCTTTGATCTGTATCTCAATTTGAATTTTAGGCCTTCATTTTCTCCTGGCCATTCATCACTTTTTCTTGGTAATTTCTTCTTTTGCTTGGTCACATTACATTCTGTTCTCCAAGCTCCTTTTCTGAATTTTCTTATTTCAGAATCTTCATCACTTTCATCAGTTTCAGTGTCAGATATTTTCATTCTGGACTCAGGTACTTCTTTACTCAGCAGCTTCACTCCGTTAGGAACGTCATCTTTGTAGCTGGTACTTGGCAATTCATCTTCTTCATTTTCAATTACCTTCAACTTCCCAGTTTCTGAATTCCTGTTCCTGCTTTCAGAGCTACTCTTCTGCTTTTCAATACTCTCCTGGTCTTGAATCACAATCTGATCACATTCTTCTTCTGTTTCTTTTCCTGGCAGATTTCCATCATTTTCTGAGTCTTCAGTCACAACTTTCAAGTCTTCTTCAATCAAGGCTTGTTTTCTATTTATGTTCTCCAGATGTCGACCAACTTGTCGATCTTCAAGATCTGGATTCTCTTCAGGCTCTTCTTCAGAATCTGAATCATCAATTGTGACACTATTCTCATCAGGATTTTCAGGTGTAGATACACGAAAAGTATGGCCAGTGTCAATCCACCTCTTCAGTCTTTTGCACTTCTCTGCATTTGTTGTGACAAGACTGACTAGCCTCCTTTTCTGCCACCTTGGCACTAGAGAATTCCCTTTTAGACGAACCTTTTTCCTGATTCTTTTTCCTGGTAACAGATCAAGTACTTGCTCTTTTTCTCTTGTTTGCACTTCAGTTTCATCTTCATCAAACACAGAAATCATTTCATCTGATAAATTCCTGCAGTTCTCCAAATTGATGTTATCATTAATAATCATCATTCTTTTCTCTGGTATGAATGTCTGTCTCATGACCTTGTCCATCATAATCTCACGTGGACTTAAATCTGTCTTTTTATCAGTAGTGTTTCTCAGAAACATCAAAACAAGTGGAAGGATATCTGTCCACTTTGTACCTGCAGCTAGGCACATTTTTGCATTTCTGTCTTTTATTGTACCGTTCTCATGCTCCTCAACATATGAAATTTCTATTCTATCTGTACAATGGAGCAATCTGTTTTCAATATGTTTTCTGTTATCTGATAACTTTGCAACAGTAATTTCATCATCATGTCGCATCTGAAATGTTTCAAACCATTTTGTAATCAAACAAAAAATCACAAATATGTAGCACAGTTTATCATGTAGTGACATTTCACAGTAATCTATTTGTAATCTGGTCAATGAATCACTCTCCTGTAATTCTGTTCCCAATCTCACAACTATTCTCTTAATTGTGTTCACTTGTTGATAAGTCAGACACCTCTGGTAAAGAAATTCTACAAATCTATGGTACATTCTGTTCATGTCAGTAATCATGCTATTTGATAAAACTACTCTGTCATCTTTGTGTGACAAAATCTCATCCTCATCTCGCTGTCTAAAATCTGTACTCAACCATGTGTTTCTCAACCATGTGTTTTTCTCCTCATGAGTTGCATCATCTCGTAAGTCTTTGACTACCTGCCATGTTTCAACTGTAGCTGTTAGTATTTGTGAACTCAAAGCATGTTCATCATTCATTTTGTATGCTGCACATATCACGACAGCAAACCTTTCTGCCAATTGTATATCATCAATCAACCCTTTAATTAAATTTGCATTTCTGAAAAGTGAACCTGCAGAAGTCAATGTTTCAATCTGTTGATCAATTGCATCCTTCACTTTGATGTCTTCACTTAAAAGAACATCAATTTTATTCCAACATTCTGGAAGTGCATTTAATCTTTTTGGACTGTTTTCCTGTTCTTTATTTAATCCTGTATCTGTTTTCTCTGACTGTTCATTAATAAAATTTTGCAACGGCAATGAAGCCATGTCAATCTCTTGAGTCATTACCTGTCGCTGTATTTGTAACTCTTTATTTAACTCATTTATCTCAGTTTCTTTTTCATTTGACCATAATTTTGACTCATCAGGCTGTATCAATTTAATCAGGTCAATGTCAGACTTCTCACTTACCAGAACTGAAGTCATTTCTGTTTCTTGTTGAGTTGCAATCCCTACTAATTCAATCTCAAGTACAATAGAATAAACCTTTTCAGTTAATGGGACCTTTAAAATTACGGAACTAATTTCCTCTTTTTCCAGTGTAGGCACTATCTCTATTTCCATAATTTTCATAGACTCCTTTAAATCATTTGATGAATTTACATGATCAGGAATATTAATTCCAGATGTACCAAGCATTTCATCATGTTTTTCTGTCGCATCAATTTTAGTAGAAGTCTGAGCTGGCACTTTATCAATCTGATCTGACACTTTTGGCGTTGCATCAATCTGCTCTGGGGGTCTTCTTGAATTTCTGTTCTGATCCATATTTACAACATCAATTTTACACTGATCTATATTTTCTACTCTGACACTTTTATTATTTATTTTTGCTAATTTGGGAATCTTTAATTTACTCTCGCATTTGGCAACAACCTTTTTCATTTTCTTGTATAAGGAAGACATTTTCTTTAATTAATTTGGTAAATGTACTCTTTAAATTTGCCTTGCAGCGCTTGCTGATCAATTTATTAATTAATTTAACACTATCAGGTATAGAAAACCCTATAATTTGGTCAATCTAATATATCTCCTAATTTACCTGTATCACTAATTATATTTAACCTGTAAAGAAAAATATCAATTTGCAAAAACAATAGCAACGCAAAATTTTTATTTATAATAATACCAACATATAATCACATGTGTTTTAAATGTACTTATTTTTCACTTACACACCTTCTGCAACATATACCTGCAAAAAGAAAACCTGACTTGTTTTGCCTTAATTTACATATAATGTCTTGCTTGTAAATAACCTTTACCCCTTCTTATTAATTTATTTAAACTAATAATTAAATTTTTTTTACTTGGAAATTTACATATCATCAAATTGTGACACAATGCTATTAATGTTTACACCCTTGTTCCTTCCCAGGTGTGTTCTATAATCAGTGTTGGGCACTCATCTCATATAAACAATAAAACTAAAAACACATTAAATCTTAGCTTAATTATAGCACCTGACATTAGCCAGTTGTTTCAAACCCAAATTACACATCAGTTGCCAAAAACTCTTCAGCCAATCACAATCTTTCATAAAGCTTAGTTAGTCACAGAGCAGCCTTTACTTTGACACGTATTTTACTGTTGTTGCAGACTTTCTCCTTTTGTCTTTAGCTATTTCCCTTATTAAAATGCACACAATGTGTGCCTCACTTTCCTTTTTCTGTCCTCGCGCTCCGAGCAGGCAGTTATTATAAAGCCCACACTCGAGCCTCTAACTACACGGAGCTATGACCAATCCGGTCGTGGCTCCTCTTTCGTGACAGTAGACGTCACGATCAACCAATGCGCGGCTCCTCCCTGACATCTAGATTCAATGGGAGAGCTTCGCCTAATCCCAGTGCAGCTCACGGAGCCTCAACCAATAAGGTCGCGGCCCTTGTATGACGCTGCGCGTCAATAGCCAATGGGTGCGCGACCTGGCAAGGCCTCAACCAATTATAGCTCAGCCCCCTCGCTAATGTTCCAACATCGAGAGAGGCGAACAGGCTAAAGAAATACAGCGCGTAATGATTTTTATATTCATTAGTCTGCAACACGCTTCGTTTTAAATTAATAGCGCAATTTTAAAAGAAAACCTAAACGGGGACATTTGTAATTGAAAATAACCTGGCAGTTCCCGCCAATCACAGTATAACTTTTCTGTGACTCTGATACTTTAACCAATTAGAGCACCGCCTTGTTCTGACACTGCGGACGCCTTAACAAATCAGGGTGCACCTTCCCTCGCGTTCCAGTCTCAATTTTTACAATACAGCGCACAAAGCTCCGTTTTCACTTTAGCTGCAATACACCTTGTCTTAACAATAGCGGACCTTAAAGGAAACCAAAGCGGAGACATTTAATTCTATAAACTCGGTAAGCGAGCCACAACTAATCACAGCACAGCTCAGCTGTGACGCTACGGCCCTTCAACTAATCAGGATGGGTCCCTGCTATGACGCTGCGGGCACCCTGACCAATGGGAGCGCGGCGGCTGACGTAGGGAGCCGCTGCAGCCGGCAGCTCTCCCTCTCGCTCCTCACGCGGCGAACCGCCCCTCCCTCACAAAATTTTATGAAATTATAATGGCACTATTTTAGTAAAGGGAAACTATATCGGGGACACTTTCAAAATTAATTCTAAACCTCGCCCAACACACGGAGCTTCGCCCAATCAGAGCGCGGCTCTGTGTATGACACGTCGAATTTTCGCCCAATCACAGCACGGCACTCTCTCGCTCGCTCCAGCCCCCCTCCTTCACAAAATGCTCGCGCGACACACTTCTCCTTTCTACAACAGCGCATTCAACAACGAAATTAAAACGGGGACTTATTTCTACATTTAAGTGTGTACTATAAACTTGGGGACACTTGTAAAGTATTTATGTTATGGGCAACCACCTTCAAACAATAAAAACACTGTCAGCGAATCACAGCGCAGTTCTGCTATGACGCGCCGGCATTTCAACGAATCAGGGCACAGTTTTGCCGAGACGCTTTAACCAATCAGATCGCGGCGGCTTTTACACACACGGCCGCTGCTTCTACAGCTCTCTCCTTTCGCGCTCTCACTAGCAAACAGCCCCTCCCTTACGAAATGCTTTATAAACAATATTCACCAGTCGTTCTCACACTTCTGTTGATACGCAATGCTAAAACGAAGTAAAGAATCAAATTGGGCATACTTATAATTTAGAGAGAATTCATTTAGCAGTGACACACGCATTATTTATTTGCATCATTGCTTGCAAAAGAAATTTTAAAACGGGGACACTTGAATTTATAAGCAACTTGGATAATTGTGGTGATACACATCAACTAAATACCCGACCACCTAAATTAATATAATACTCTCACTGCTTTGTTGTGAGGCTTTTGGCTTTTAACCAATCAGAGCCTAGCTTTACTATGACGCTCCGGACGCCTTACTCAATCAGAGCGCGGCCACTCTGACGTAGGGAGCTGCTGCAGCTTCAGTCTCTCCCCACACGGTTTCACTCGCAAAACCAGCCCCTCCCTTACAATTTTCGATCGGGGCACTTTTCAATGGTTTAAAATAGCGCGCAGTGCTTTTAAGTTTATTTAAACAACGCGCAACACTTTTATAAAGTCTTAGAATGGTACAGACTTTACCTAGAACATTCCTAAGTACCTAAGAATTACTTTTGGTACTATTTAGTAAATACATAAAACGAAACTCATCTGTCTGCTTCTCTAATTAGGATAGTTTACATACATTCAAGTATCCACACTTCGGAATAGTCGGCGCTATTCACACTAAGGATAATTTCCATTTGCCAGTAGAGCAACTCTTACCCTACCCTTCTAACACGTAAGAATATGAACTCATTTTCCTCTGAACGCACCGCGAAGTGACAGTATCTAAGAGTTCCACTTGAACATACCTTACAAAACAATCACGCACTTTCACACTGAAAATTCCCTAACTTCAGACACACATGAAATCCGTACAGGACTCTCACCTGTTTATAGAAATCATGCACCGTTAGCAAAATAACACCGTTATCCGTACAGGGCTCTCACCTGTTTATAGATATAAAACATGTACCCGTACAGGACTCTCACCTGTTTATAGATAATCATGCACCGACATTACCCTGCCCTTCACTCAAGCTCGAATATAACTAATACTCTTATCACAGTGAGTTTTATGGAAGGCGCTTTGTCCCTATTCTCATGCTGCTCTAATTTCTTAGAAAACCCTCACTATACAAGATTCACACCTAGCCCTAAAACTGTGTTGCACGGCGACAACACTGTATTGCACGGCGACAATACTTCTGGTACACGGCGATACCAACAGTGATACTCGGCGATATCACAGAAACAGATCAGATATTCTGTATGACTACCTTCTCATCACACAGTTTTTGTACCGGTACACACATAGCACAAAATAAACAAACTCAACATGTGTTAAAACTTAATCCTATGAATTTACCTACATATATGTATCATGCATGTAACATGTATGTCAAAAACAACATATATAAACCGTCCGATGGCTACCAGAAATTGATCCAGCGCTCTCACCAAAATATTGCACAAATGACACTATTTACTACCACAAAACTTACACTACAACACTAGGCCCATAACAACAATAGAGCGCTTGAATCATGAGGCGATAAGATCTAAATATAGTTGTTTAAACTATCTACAATAATCAAGACCAGCTTGTCATTTTAGAAAGTTTATTTTAACACATCTAGAAAAACTTAGGTTTTGGTATTTTATTAAACAAGCATTAGAAAAAGTCATAAAGAAAGATTTATTCAGTATTAATAAAAAGAGCATAAATCAAGAATTATTATTCATTAGCAGGAATAAGTAAAATTAAGCATTTCCAAAATCCTAACTATATCTCTGTCTCTACCCTCATCACCTAGTAAGAAAGTAATTAATAAAAACTCCTGTCCTCACGTGTAAAGTCCATCAGCATAACATCGTCCTCCAGAATTCTCGAGCGTAAGCCAACTATGTGTTCTCTGAACCTATTCTTATACCCTAATTTGAGCTGAGCTAACTATTTTTCACATTCCAGCAGACGAATTCTAGTTCTTCATTGGCTGAGCCACCTCGTACCACAGTAAACTGTGACACCTCCTTCTTACATGCCCGGGCAAATTCACTAGTCCATTGTTCATTTAGAAGTCTTGGCAGCTTCTCCTTAGGCTGCTACATTTTGTAGCGACAGCTTCCTTTTAACCTTGAGCTAGTCAGCTCTGAACTCCAGTGGCACGTTAGCAAACGTTAGCAAATTTCTCCAAAAAGTCATCTTTTTAGCAGTTCAATCCAAAACCTTTCAAAATAAAAGCTCAGAGGCCTTTTCCATCCTTCTCAGAATTATTTCACTTGAGCCATTTTCATCATTAGGCCATCTTTCAGAAAGCGTCAATTTTCTGCGCCACTGTCCCTGCGTCACTTTTAAAAGGGTACTATTTTCCTGCAGCCATCTCTAAGCTTCACTTGTAAAACTATTATATAAACAAACACAAAGAATAATTAATGAAAGAAATACAATTTGTTCTGTTGCCTCCCATCATTGCTAATAATTAACCCATTAGTCTAAATTACCTAGCAGTAAAGCACAAATAAAGCAGCATTTTATATCTACCAGTCTTCATAAATCCAGCAGGGTTCTTTATGCACCTATAAAGAATATAGTGACACCACATAGACAAGGGAAGCAAAATAAGCACATGCCATTATTTAAAAACAGCTGCTATTAGTTATGACATGACAATAGACAAGATTAATTTATTATTTTCCACATACATAAGAATGCAACATAATGCACATTTATGAGCACACATGTTAATTTCCCACGTGTTCTGTAATGTAATGTAACTTTAAACTAGGTTGAATTAGCACACACATATTACAAATTGTTAGCATTATTAATTTATTTATGGAAGTGTGACTTCACGGGTTTAAACAGAATTCTGTTTTCTATCCCGCTCCATCACATGTAGCTTCGTGGGGCTTTGTTTATAATAAAGATTGCAAATAACTATTCTCGTTTATTTTATAAATGTTGTCTACAAGAGAACAGAGAGAGAATAGGCGACATGTTGCTATAGCAAATACCATCTCACAGAAGACCAGCAGAGAATTAGAAGAATTACACATTAACTTACCAGTATTTTGCTCCTAATATTTGTGGGTCTGTAAAGGATCAAAGGATATATTATTCCGACGTAATGGGCTTCTACTTCATATAAAATTGTTCGGC